>NW_016164649.1:0-30632 GCF_001687245.7 Rhagoletis zephyria | reverse complement strand
CCGTCAATATACCGGCAGATTTTTGACGAGCTTAAGACCGAAAGAGGCAGAGAAAGTCTTTAACGGTTTCGATTACCTTTTTCTCTTCTATAGAATACGTTTATCGGAATGCCTATTCTTTCCGCTCATATTCACATTAGACCGTGTGCAATGATGACTCCGATAAGCTTCAACAACCTCTCTGAATTGTGGGCGTTCTTGGGGAAAATGAGAGCGCTGCACCTATCTTTATCAAATATGGGCGGGATTTGACGTAGTGTACCACGTGTTGTTTCCCTAGTCCACCTTCCATCGCCAATTTCTACGCTGTGCTATAGCTTGGAGTCGTCGATAAATATGGCAGTGGAGCCGGAGTAAACTTCGGTTCACAGGGAAGATATTAAACATGATTTCAAAGACTGAACTATGAATATACAGGCACTTGGGCAGTGTTGGTATTCGTGTATTTTTCTTTCGCATTTTGATTCCTGATGGGTTTCCCGTATGTATTCCGATCATAGTTTTGCGCATTTCTTTAAAGCTTGCAGGTGGTAGAGAGACGACTGCAATACAGCATTCAGCGATATTATTTTGAAGTTTTCCAGGCATATTTCTAACACTGTTGCTTGAAAGTCTGCTCCTCTAAAAAAGTTGGCTCCAGTCGTTCATGGAAGCGGTCTTTGGTCACGTCATTCTTCTCTTCGGTTGAGACGTGAACACAAATTTGCGAAATTTCGGCAGTTATTGTATTCGTCGCAAGGTCGTATGATCTTTCTAACTTCATCTCTTTATCTTCGACAAATCCCCATATCCTGACCCCTGTCTGTTGTGAAGGTATCAGTCTCAGACTCGAATCATTTTTTTTTTTTTACCAAAACTGGGTGGTAGGGTGCGCAAAAAAATTAAGAAACATTGTTTGAAATATTCCTAAACAATGTTTCAATTTCTGGTGTTGAATTATTCTTTTGCGTAAAAGTTCTGTTTATTCTCAAGGTAGTGCATTGAACTGACGCGCTCACACTAATTTTTCATATTCAAATTTAAACAAAAAAAAAAAAAAAAAAATCTACTTTTATTTGTGAAGCATTTTTTTTTAGTTTACTTTTAGCAAATGACCGTAGACAGCTATGACTAATATTCTTCTCAATTTAACCTTGATAAACAATGAAAAGTTCAAAGCCCACATGGGGAGTCCCAAAAGCCGCAAAGAGTAAACAAAAGGACATAAATTTGCGGCTACGTCAAACATGAGGGTATGCAACAAAAGGAAAAGTGAAAAAAGTTACCGTATGCAAGAGCAAACAAATATGCAAAATTATGAACCCAAAAAGCACAAATTATGAGTCTATGCACAAAATGTGGACGCCAGCTAAGACGACACGAACGACACACCTTCGCATTGTGATGTCACCTACATACAAAAACAAAAGCATACCTACCACAAGCAGCGCACAGTGAGTAGCAGACAGACAGACAGACATACAGTAAACGTGACAGCAGCACCCGGCAGTGCAACAACATTAACGAAGCTAAAAGCTAAGCGAAATGAAATGAAAAAAAAAAGAAAATTAAAAATTAAAACGAATGAAGCGCATTTCGTTGAACTCATTTAAACGGCAACATGTTGCACATGATTGCGTTGCAGCAAACAAATGTCTTCAATATGACACAAATATGTATGTGTGTGTGTGTGTAGAAACATATGCGTGCATGCTTGTGGGTGCGTATGTATGGGCCAGTAGAGCGCAACGTCGCCAGTCAAGTGCAGCCCGGCAGACTGAAAGACTTAGGCGACTGACAGACAGACAGCTAGATGGACGGGCTGGTGGAGGTGAGGATGGTGTATTTGCTGGCACAGTATGTACATTAGGGTGGTAGAAAAAAAATCAAGTCGGTATTTCAATGCTCTCACCCCCTGGGATTTATCTATACCGATAAAATATACCACTGTTTTTTTATTTTGAAATCAAAAAATATTTAGAGGTCGCTCAAAGTTTTCCATATTTGTATTTTATATGAGAAAATACAATTTTTTGTAGAAATGTGGTATTGAATTCTGGAAAGTCAATATTTTCCTATTCAAGAGACTTCCAATCATAATAACCAATTGTTTATTTCATAATTTTTTAATACTAAGTACTTTTTAGGTCTCTAAAACCCCAAAAAATTGCAATAGGTGACAAACAAAAAATAGTTAGAATTTAAAAATTAAAAAAAAAAAAATTATATTATTATTGGAAGTCGCTTGAAGAGAAACAGAGTGTTTCGATCGAAAAATATGGATTTTCAAGAATTCTATGACATTTCCACGAAATAAAATACATAGAAAGCTTCGAGCGCTTAGGGCGACCTCTAAATATTTTTTGAATTCTAAAAAAAAAAACAGGGGTATATTTTTTTGGATACAGAACAATCTTAGGTGGTTTACTTTTTCCCATGCATTTGTGCACCACCCTAATATACATATGCAGCGTTTAGCTGATGAAGACTGTTGGTAGCAGACAACACCTTCAAAGGAACACTCGAAGAAATGATACTTGCAATTATGAGTATCTGAGCGAATTGTTGTTGTATGCTTAGCACATTTGTTGTAGTTGTTGCGCGTGTTGTTGATGCGCATAGTGATTACAGCGATGATGAAGGCGCTGATAGACGACGACATACAGAGATGGACGTGTTGTGCTATTCACACAAGGGGCGAAAATTATTTGTAAACTAAAGTTGTAACAACAAAATGAGCAAAGAATACAAAAATTTTACACTTTTTTAGTGTTTGTTGCTTTTAATTCTAGATGCTGCTGATGACTGCAAGCTTCACTGCAACTCTGCAAAGTGGCACAAGCAATCAGTGTGGCCGATGACGACGACGACGATGCCATCACCCAAAATATTAAGTTTTTGAAATATCAGAAAACATCAGCGTGAATGCACTTAGGTGTGTGTGCGTGTTTGTGTGTGTGCATCTTTTTTGTGCTAATGTAGTTAAATTATGATGACAAGCATAGCAACATCACAACCGAGCATAACTATTAACAGTGGCAAGTGATAGCGTAAATAAAATTGAAAATATGTATGAGTGCAATTATTTCGGGAACCAACTGACAGCCGCGTTTGCTGCTCTGCTGTCTGCTGCTTTGTTGCATGATTCACACAACATGATTGGGGCAACCACTGAATTGCAGCAAAGATAACTCAAAACACATTCCACCATGCATTAGCGCACACAAGGGGTGGCTTTTGGGGTTCAAACCCCCCTAAAGCTAATAATCTCAAATGCAAACTGTATCTTAAAGCTAAGAATCCAGCTCTCAAGGAAATTATAAGAAATATTTATTATAATTTCTGTTGCCTGAAAAAGCGCTTTGCTTTTGCTGTAAATTTCTATGAGGAAATAAATATACGAGCATTTTTTTCTTGAGAGCTGCAAACTGATTTAAGAAATTTTGGTAGAAGAAAATTTCTTTTCCATTTCTCGTCCGTCGTTTTATATGAATTTTTCGTTTTTCTTGAGAGTTCAGTTAATTTTTTCGGTATTCGAAATATTAAAAAAAATTAGAAATCGTGAAAAATCACCATCTCTATCGAAAACCAGAAATCGAAAAAATGAACATAGAAATGCAAAAATACATGGAATCAATAAATTTATTTTTACTTACTCTTTTTTAAAATTTTTTGCTAGGTACTTTTGAAAGTCGAGCGCATCTTGAGTTTATAGAACTTTTTATTAAACAAGTAGTTTTTAAGGAAAGAACACAACCGACTTCAAATTTAGGGGTACCGTTAATTTCTTCATGATCCAATCATCGGATCTCTAAACCAAATTACGGGACGAACCTTGAGGTACCATCTTTCTACAAAAAAAATAATTATTGGAATCGGTTCACGTGGTCCAAATTTACGTATTCTGGCGAATTGATAACCTCCCCTTTTTTTAAAGTCGGTTAAAAGTGTTTGAGTGTTGTTAATCTTATGTAAATACAGTGCAGTTTATGAATTTTAAAACGCTTATTTATTTATTACATACTGTACATAAAACTTGCATAAATATATTTTAAAGAGCGTATTATCTGAAGAAAATTTTCAGTATTTTCCGGTGATATGTCTTCAGAAATATAACATCATACATGTACATATGTACATCCATACTAAAGATGGGCGCGGGATAGCGGGACCGACGGTACGGATTTAAAATTGGCCGGGATGGACGGTATCGGGAAGATCTGTAAAAATATGGCGCGCGGGACGGGACCAAAATCCTTTGACGACGGGAGTAAAGCCGCAACCCCAGCAAATTAACAAAATCGTCCTTAAAAACGATGTTCGAATTATGTACTTTTAATGTTTTATTGAGACGAAAACGAACATCAAAGCAAAACAAAATAATCGGAAGCTGCCAGATCTTTCATTGTTATTTTTATTATTTAAAATTAATTTGAAAGACATGAACATTTTCGTCAACATTCGATCGGTTTGCAAACCGCGCCACACACGTTGAAATCTTCACCGATCGTTTCACTTTGTAGTCCGTTTTTTAGTCCCGTGCCCATCTCTAATGCATACACCTGTGTTTGCATAAGGTTATATTTTTTGTCTTTTTCCTATCTAGATCCCTACCTCTAACCCTATTCGTTCTAATTACATTTACATATCGCACACCGTCTTCAAAAGAGTCACAACTCAAAATTTGGCATTTTTGAGATTATGCGCTAAAAATGCATGCAGAGCTTTTATTTATCTTTCAGCAAAAGCTGGAGCAAATTTTTGTTATAATTTGTTAAAAAAACCTAAGGTAAAGTCGCCCTTGACCATATGATTATCATACTCTATCGATAACAAAATCGATAGTAACATCCAACAAAATATCGATAACAAAACCGACAAAAATATCGATTACCAAATCGATAACAATGTTGATAAAAAATCGATATCAAAATCGATAAAAATATCGATAACAAATTCGATAAAAAATATCTATAAAGAAACAAATAACAATACTAATAAAATCGTTAAATATCGTAGTATGTGTGTAAGTATGTAGATAACCTAAACGCAATTAAGATCTGTTAATATTTTTGCCAAAAAGCTCCTGAGATAACAGATATTCATAAAGCAGATATCGTCTTAAAAATCTTGTAATGGAAAGATGATCATTTAAGAAACCTTAGCTTCCTAAGCAACACTTTTTTAGTTAAATCTCTTCTTAAATATTGTTTTCTTTATTAGTCAATTTCAAAATGCTTTCGAATGCTCACATACATGTGTATATATGCACGTATGTAAATATCTCTGTATGCATGTGCATTTGCATGTTTCTGATAGTTTCTCCTATTAAAATTCAATCAAATCATTTTCCTCTTAGTATATACCTTTTTCCGTAAAATCTGTGCGCGCCTTTTGATTTGAAGTGGCGCTTCAAGTCCCACCCAATGCGGCAATGCAGTCAATTTTTTGTTTTTGTCATACATAGGTAGAAACATTGCTGATATTTTATGTTATTTATTGTTATTTTTGCTGCCGCATTCATTGCTTTTCCAGTGCGACAACAGCAACGCCCCGACACAAAATGCTGGCGCTTACCATTTATGTTATGAACATGTGTCTGTATGTAGGTAGAGAGAGAGAGACGTTGCCATACTTTTATTCATATTTTTTTTTCAATAAGAGGCTTTTTCATTCGCTTTCACATACGTTTTGCCAAGAATGCGCTTTTTGTACGAGTGCTGAGGGGAGTAACTCTGTATGAACAAACATACATACATACATGCAACAAACGAATTTTTTGATGTGCTAAAGCACTGCATGCAGTTATGGACGTGGGAATGCATATTTGTATGCAGAATTGCTGATTGTATGGAAGTACACTAGGGTGATCTAAAATAAGTAAAGTCAAAATTTGTATGCTCTCAGCCCCTAGCATTACTCCATACACAGAGAAACAAATACTCCTACTTTTTTATTTTAAAATCAAAAAAAGTTTAGAGGTCGCTCAAAGCGCTCAAAGTTTTCCATGTATTTTATATGGGAAAGAAAACAACTTTTCGTAAAAATGGTTTAGAATTCTTGAAAATCAATATTTTTCGATCGAAAAATCTGGGTACTTTTTTTCTGTATAGAACAATCCTAAGAGATGAGGGAATAAAAATTCCGACTTAACTTTTTCACACGCATTTTTGGGCCACCCTTATGTAGACACATGTCATGTGCGATAAAAAACAGAGGCACTTTGACATATTTGATTGCTGTTCCAATGTTGCACGGCTTTTTTGTTGCTGCTTTGCCGCGTCTAGGCTTTTGAAGTGACGGCTGGCAAAATGAGAGGGACAAGCCGAAGTAAGTTAAAAGTAAAAATTCGCTAAGGTAATACGAGTACAATAAAGATGCCTCTTCAAAAGGGGAATTAGCAATTTGAATACGTATTTATGTTTTTGTTTTTTTTTGGTTTCAAGCTTAAAGTGTGGGCGTTGCGTTCTAGTTATTTCTTTATGTAAATGTATGCCTACTTATGTATTTATGCTCATTCTTGTAACGTGAATATCATTTGGTATATTTACTTTTCTCACTACGAAATTCGTTACGCTTTAATGACTATCATAGAATTAATTAATACGATCATTTGTTTTTGAATTTCTTTAGTGCCCATATTTTATGATGACGCATTTTTCATTAGATTATTGATAAATGGGAGCAACTTCCGCTTTTAGCTTTCACTTTTTTCTTAGATCATAGTCTGATCTTATTTTTTGATTAGCTAGGAATTTAAAGCGACAATTAAATTCTTACGACTCATTAATTTTAATTTATAAAGTGGATACAAAACATAAGTGCACGTTTTTTTTGTTATGCCGTTTTTATTGTTGAAAGAAAGAAAAAAATATCGAGATATTAAAATTTTTGATAACGATATAACACCACTCATTCGCTGGGACAATGCCATTCCTCAAAAAACCAAATAAACGTAAAAAACGGCTTTTATGTTTATAGTTAGTTTTTTCTATCGCATTGAGGACAAACAAATATTAACTAAAAATATTTCAAGTATCTTATAGGGAATTTACATGATCCGATATTCACAGGCGATTAAATAGTTGAATCAAAAGTTGAACCAAACTTCATTGGAAGCGATTAAATGAAAGGCTATTTACTCTCTAAAAAATCTGTTTAAAAATGCGGCTATAAATCGAGTATATTTTTGTTTGTTTTTAAAATTTGTTGGTAAATTTACACGATGAATATGTACTTTTCTCGTTTACACATTTTCGTGTGTAAAAATACTTTTTGGTAGCGGCTTTACACAATTCTGCGGATGAAATCAAACAGCAGATGTGTATTTTGTAGCTTGTACACACCTTCGTAGTAAATTTACGCACACCACAGCAGTTATATTACACTCTAAAAAGTCCGAAATTTAAACAAACTATTCGTTGAGTAATCGAGCATATAATTTCGCGAATAATAAGGTAGGACATCAGTAACCTACCTTTTAGGTAGGAAATATACACAATTTTTTTTTAGAGTGTACACCAGACAGGCCATTTACACCAGACTTAAAGTTGCCTAAAAATTCGCTTCATGTAAATTCCCCATCTTTTATAGAAAGGTAAATTGAGAGACTAACCTATGCAAAAGAGTTGGGCGTTAACCCAGACAAAACTGACCTGCTGCTCTTTACCCGGAAGTACAAAATCCCATCACTTCAGTTCCTTGCCATAGGCAACAAGATTCTGAAGGTAGGGGAGTCCGCATTTTACTAGGCATAGTACTGGACGAAAGCTGCACTGGGCACAAAATATACAAGAGCGTGTTAAAAAAGCAGCGGTGGCCATCTACGGCTGTAAAGGGGCGATAGGGCTGTGGGCTGTCTACTGACATCATGTATTGGCTATATACGGTGGTTGTTAGGCCTATTCTACTCTATGGGGTATGGGTATGGTGGCCAAGTCTCAACAGATAATCTATGTAAAACTGAAGCACTTCAAAAGGTGCAAAGAACTGCGATGCTTTGCATCTGTGGGGCTCTGCTCACAACTCCATTGGAGGCTATGTGCGTGCCGCTAAAAATTTTGCCAATTGAAATTGTTGGAAAACAATCAGCATGATGCCCCGCCTTGAGGCTGGGGGAACTACCAGGCTGGCTAGACACTCAGGATGTCCACACCATAACCTTAAAGAACGTAAATATACCGCATGTGGATTACTGGGCATCAAGTCTGAAATTCACAAAGAGTTATAGGATTTCTATTCCAGACAGAAAATTCTGGTCAGGTAGGGCTCGTGAAGAAAACGGAACACCGTTGGCTCTACGCTCGACGGCAAGGTAGTAGAGGGGGTCTTCTCAGCCCGGCTGGGACTGGAACTATCACTCCGCTTACCCATCCACGGCAGTGTATTTGAAGCTGAAGTGACTGCTATATAGGAAGCGGTTGACACCTACGAACAAGGGCAGTCATATGTAACAATATTTTCATCTAAACAGACAGTCAGGCCGCACTCAAAGCACTCGACTCGGTCACGTGCATTTCAAAACCCTTAGCGGACTGTCGTATATTTCTTAAAGAGATGGCTGAGCAGTCTGCTTTTCACTTGGGAGTTCCGTTGCACCGGAACATACCAGGCAATGCTAGGCGAAGTTGCAAGATAGGACACATCATTATTATACCATATACTAAAATCTTAGTCAAATTGTGGTCACACTGCAGGATTTTTATTTTTTTGACGTGGTCTAGTATGTATGCTATGTAATGTTATGGTATGTATGTATGTATGCTATGTTATGTTACGTTATGTTATGCTATACTATTTTATGTTATGTTATGTTATGATCAGTTATGTTATGTTTTGTTATGTTAATGTATGTTATGCTATACTATGTTATGTTTTGTTGAGTTATGTGATTTTATGCTATTTATGTTGTGTTCTGTTATGTTATTTTATGTCATGTTACGTTATGTTATGTTACGTTATTATAAGTTATGTTGTTCAACGCATTTCACCTCAATTCACCACAGCTTACTCCAAATCACCTCAATCCCCTCAACTCACCACAACTAAATTCACAGCAACTCATCTCAGTTCACATAAACTCACATTTCCCCAGCTTACTTGATTTCATCTCAACTCAAACCAACTAATTTTATTACATAAATAGTTATGTCAATATGTGAGTGTCATATAGTTATTCTAAGCACTATATGTAGCATAAGCACCTTAAAATTGAGCTTTGGAAAAAGTGCGCGAGAAAAATTTTGATTCCACTGCTGAAAATGAGCCATTATGAAGGCACCAGATAAGACATTTCTACATTCATCGTAATGACGGAGGAGCTATTGGCTGGAATTTCGAGGAGAAGGTTTTTTTTAAGTCTCTGACTTACAAAAAACTAAGAGGTTTACTTACTGCGTTTACTTTTAAATACCTATACTATATAAGTAGTTGGTTTCATTCAAAGGCAATTAATTTATATAACTTAGGAGTGCAGAGTCATAAAATATCCGAGCTGCACTCAATCAAATACGCTTCTGACACATTGGTTTTAAACCATTTTTTTTTTGCGAGAGCCCAACATCTTTCATCATAAAAGCAAGACAATATTTACGGCAAATAAATGGTGCTGCTACTAACATGTGTGTGGATTAGGATTAACACTACAAAATATGATGACAGCTGCATCATAAATTTACACACATATCTGGCCTGCTTATGAAAATATTTGAAAACTTGAAATGTTACACAACACCTAAAACTTGTACGTATATACTACATACATACATACATATAAATAAATGTGATATTTAATAAATGCCACATGGCACACAAGAAATATTATCGAATTAGGGTGTGCGTAGTTAGGAGCATTGCTTAAATATTTTAAATGCGCGCCGGCAAAAGCGAAGAATTCCAGAATTCATGTACTAGTAGGTAATTAAAATCATATGGCAATAAAGTTTTGCATACAATTTCAATTAAAATGCAAGCTATCAGACTCGGCAAACAGGCATTTCACGCTGTAATATTTCAACAATTGTGCACGCATGCGCAAAACTCGCAAGCACAAATAGCCGATGGCGCTGTTCGAAAGACACACGTATCAGGCATGTAACTGCTTACTGATATACATACATGTGTATGATTGAGCTTGTTGTATTTATGTAGTAGATACGCACTTTGCTGCACGCTCGCATGCGTGCCACAAATATGTTGCACTCTCGCCGCCCAAAGTGGGCACTATGAGCATGCAAAGTGCACATTTGCGCGCGTTCGCTTGGCTAATTACTGCAAATGAACGGCAATCAGCCGCCGATCCATACGCGCACGCACAAGCAGCAATGCAATGCGTAAATCGGCCTACTACCGACCGCCAGACAAAAGTGGCATGCTTGCAATTTATGTACGTGTGTACGTATGTATGTAGATATGTGCTTGTACAGTCACACGTACAGACAATGAAGACCAGAAAAAAATAAATAAAAAAATAGAAGAAGTCAATGCAAAAACTGGCAGCTTGAATGGCAGCACACTGTGGTTGTTGACTTTTATTCGCATTTGCCTTATTGCTGCTGCCTGTTTTGCTTTGTTGTCTGTCGTCGCAACACATTTTGAGGTTTCGCAAAAATATTGAATTTGCGCGCCCAGCACCCAGCACCTAGCACTTATGCATGCGTTGCATATGCAGCTGCTTAAGCACAATGATTAATGTTGCTGGCAGGCAATGAAAGCCAGTCTTACTTACTGAATGCGCCTGAACGATTGGCTGGCTGTCTCTGACTCGGACTCTGACTCTGACTCTGACTGTTTTTTTTGTTTTTTTTGGTTTGCATGTTTGTCATAACGTGCCGCAATTTGTTTGTGACTTGCATACGTTGTTGGTTCGTGGCTTCGTCGCGAACATAATTTTATTAAAAAAAAAATATATATATATTTGACTTTTTAACACACTTGGAGCACTGCTGAAAACTTGGTATGTTCCTAAAATTGATTAATGTTGCGCAAAGAAATTGATTAAGTCGCCGATTTTGCGTGACAATTTGTGAGGTGGCTGACCAGAAAGATTTAACGAGTTGAAAAAATGGTTAAGATAATTCCATAGCTGCATGCGATTGCATGGAAACCATTCGATTTGAAGGCGTCATGCTTCAACTCAATTAGTTTGCAACCATGTTGTGCAGTTCTTTGATTATTTTTTTTTTAATTTTTCCTAAAAGTAGACAAAAAATTGGATTTTTTTGGAATATTTTCAGAATGTATGTTTTCGGTAGCGCTCGGATTATTGATCTGCATAATAGAGGTAGGAGTAAAAGTGAAAAAAAAAACGGGACTGTTATTCACCCTTCTTTGCTTCTTTGCGGTTTGTTCTTAGAGGAATGTAGGAAAATGATCTGAAAGTCGCTCATATTGCCCGTGCTGCTGGCTTATCACGCTTACTCATGGACAATGAAAACATCCAAATAGGCGAAACTTGAAGAATTCGATAGAAAGATCCTACGGAAAATTTATATGTCTTCAGGCATTGGCAACGGCGAATACCGCAGACGATGAATAGGCGAGCTGTATGAGCTGTACAACAATATAAACGTAATGCGGCGGATTAATGTTAAGCGGCTTTGCAGCAGAGTAGCTCCAAATTGGAATTTATTTCCCGATTTTATTTAGTACAGAGAAAGTAGCAAATTTGTAGAAAATCTATCCTCTTTTCCTGTGAATAAATTTTACATAATAAAAACAAAGCAAAAACAATCACAGGGTTACCCCAAAACGATTAAAAAATTACAACTAATATTTAAAATGTTAAACAAATCCCCAAAATTATTATTATTTTTTTTTTTTTTTAATTTTAGATATGCAGTTTTATACTCCACTAAATTTTTCTTTAACAGAGGGCGAAATCCAAGTAGCTAATGAAGCCTGATAAAAAATAAAATTTAGTCAATTTTTCTTTAGACATTTAAAATTTTAGTTGTAGCTTTCAATAAAAAAAATATTCAAATCGGTTGAAAAGTGTAGACTATGGACTGTTTTGAACAGTAAAATCCAGCTTGAAAGTATGCGATGGAAAGACCAGGTGAAGAAATATTTGGGCTCCCTTTGCAATTCCGATTGGCCTCCGTTGGTACATAAGGGAAACGGCTAGAGTGCTTTATTTGACTCGGCCAAAATTGCTTAGGTGGTTACAACACCAGTTAGGAAAAAGAACCAGAAGAAGAAGAAAAAAAGAAGAAAAAAAAGAAGAAAAAGAAAGAGGAGAAAAATTTTGATTATTTCAAAGCTGTAATTATTGAGGTTAAAAAAGCAAGACTTAGAAAAATTGCATGATAATTCCAAATAATAGGTGCTAGTATATAAATTCTCTGGTCGGTCCCGATTTCTGTGTGGAGACCCATGAAGTTAGAAGATATCGAATTGAACTCAAAATACCACACATATTATCTAGGAGTAGTCTTGGATGCTGAGGAAGCGCAATATCGAAAAAAGAAAGTAGAAGGCAAGTTACTCTCCATATACATATGTACGTATGTAGATATTTTCAATTGATTAATTGGCGCTACACAGCAATAGTAAGACCGATACTTCTTTTCGGTATTTTGGTTTGGTGGAATGCAAGGAAGAAGTAAAGTGTTCCAGAGTAAATCCAAAGCCTGTCGTTCATCGAACTATTTGCGGAGAAAATTTATTGCTGATAAATTTGAGCGCATTTTTACAGCTTCAGAAAAAAGAACTCAAGTGTAGAACGTTCGGGTATATCTAATAATTAGGAAAAGGAGCGAAGGTAGAAAAATGTAAGATAAGGAATGTGGCAAATGAATAAAACCTAGTCGGAGGAGATGCATTGCGTATATTCACAAGTAATTCAAAAAGTACCAGGTTGACCGAGCTTTGCCCAGAATGCATATACTCTTTAAAGTTTTCCAGATTTTGATAGCTTTAAAAAAATATTTTGGAAATAAACAAAAAAGAAAATAGGATTTCGACATGTATTAAGTAAATTCCTTACTCTACAATTTAGGTGGCAACCCTATTCTGAAATATGCTGGACTGAACATAATGTTGATTGAAATTCACAAAATAAAAATTTGTATTACATAGAAGCGTGGCAACCCTGATGGAAAATATTTTCTGACCAAAGTTCTCAGCAAGACTTTTAATTTGATATCCATATTGCAATGTTTTAGATAAATTGTGTGGAATCGATAATAAGTGGCAACCTTACACTATTATCCTAAGAGATAACATTTTGTATATAGAAAAACCATTATTTAAGAACCCTCTCTTGGTATCCATGAATAGTAATATTGTACCTTTTTTTTTCTAAACACAAGATTAAATAAATATGCGATTCAAAATAGGTGGCAACCCTATAAATAATATTTTTGGAATAGGTATCTTTAAAATACCTTTCATTTGATACCCGTATTATGATATTTTAATTAATTTGTAACTAATTTCGAATAGGTGGCAACCTTATACGAGGCTTTCGGTGATAATGCCTATTTTTTCCAAATTTTTTTTCTTCTTGAACGAAATACAATGTACGGGCTGCATTCTTATGGACCGCGTCACGATATTGAGACCTCTGGACATAAGCAACTAGGAGCTGAAGAGGCCGAATTCGGGAGGAATAAAATATATTGGACCACGTAAGCATTGGATACGATGCAACCTGTTTGGATGATTGAAAGTTGATGGCGCGGATACCAGGTTAGGATCTTGAAGTAAAAGCCGGTCTGCCATTGAAAATTGATCGTACTATCTCAAAAATTTACCAGAAATATAACTAAAAGCTAAACTTTGTCGAGAAGAGCAAGAAGCTTCAATTAATGTAAACGAGCTGTGCGTCTGCGAACCCCTTTATGAAACCCTAAACGTGATCCATCTGGGTCAGAAAAGGTATGTTCTTTCGATGCCTCTTCAACCTTGAGGCATTTTGCGGCCTTCTCTAATCCAATGCAATCCAATCCAATTCAATCCATGGTCTGCATTAGCAGAGTTTTTTTTTTTAATAGAGTCTATAATCTTTTAAGGCGATTGCATTCATTAAAAAAAGCTAAATGTTTCCAGTGCACGGAGCGTATTCCTTCATTGAACTCTTACAAACATATGTATATGTATACATATTCAAGCGTGTATTTTTGTGTGTTTATAAACGAACGCACTTATTTCAACTTTTAGCTAGCAGGCCACCAGTACTTGCAACGCTACAGAAGACGAGTGTTGAAGTTAAAAAAAAACTCACAGTTGTTGCATCATTTGCGTTTTTAAAAGTGCTGACAGACAGCATTGAAATTCTAGAAATTAGCGCGCAAATTTTACAAAATTACCTCATATGATTGCTGTTGTTGCTGGAGCTGAAATTGTTTCATAGCGCAATCACGCTTAAATAAATAACTTTTTTGAAGGTCAACAGCAGCCGTGAAATGATTTAATAATAAGTAAGCTAAGCAAGCACATTTCGGTTTTCATTGAGAACTTCATTGTATGCTGTGGAGCTGAAATTACATAGTTTTCGTAGAACTTTTTCATCTACACACTTAGGTGTTTTATTTTGCATTGCTTATGCGGATCAATTAAAAATTACGCAAATTACTACACAAATTTTCAACCTAAATCATTTATGTAAAATGACTACAAAGTGAGTAATCAGATGGCATACATTTGCATAGTATATATATCTGTATATACATATGTGTGTTTGTATACACAATTGCATTTTCTTAATATTAATCGTCTACATTTATATATTTTCCATTTGCTTCTAATTGAAATGCTAATTAGTTGCATTCAAGTACACAGCTACAATATTTTGAATATTTTTGTGTGAATCATTTTTAATTAGCCTCAATTCATTGAAAATCTATGCCACCAATTAAATGTTTTCTGTATTTAATATAACCATTACGTATGTAAGGTGATAAGAATGCTAATAAAGTATAGATTTATATGACCACACACACATATTGATTAATCTTTTTTTATTTATTATTTGTATTTCACATACATACATAAATAAGTATATATAAATATACTTTCTGGTTGAATCATTCGACGACAAGTGATTCCCTAGCTAAACTGATTGCATTTAAAGTACTCGGAATGAATTGTTAATATATATTTGAAGCACATAGCCTTAAGGAAAGATTGAGCTAATTATTCAAAAAATACAGTCGTAGGTATAGTAGTTAATAGGCTTTTCTTCGAAATCGTATTATATGTGTCTGCAAATAAAAATAAAATCCTTCCACCAAGATATTTCAAAAGTAAAAACTGCTGCGTTTAGCATCCGGAATGGAGAGAAAAAGAGGCCAAGTTGCTGATGAGAAAGATACCTGTATCTGCATTGACGGGTCCAAGATCGACTTTGGTACAAAAACATAAGCTTATTATGAAGAGATTGGTATCACTCAGTCCCTGCCTTGGTATAACTCAGTCTAAGCTGTAAATTGTTAAAAATTTGGCTGTAGCAAAATAATGGCACTGCGAACTGAAAGATCTTCAGTATCCCTACAGAATGTCCATGTTGTCTTCGTTAGATATCTTAATCGGGTTTTTACGATGCACAAAAAAAAAGATTAAAAAGACATTTAATTTTTTTGTTTTTTTAAGTTTTTTTATTTCAATAAAAATTTTTCGATAGTTACTCATTTCTTAAAAAAAATATAACAAACTCATATTTCGAAAAAAGTGTAAGAAAAATATTTTTATTTTTTTAATTGTTTTTTGTAAATAAAGATTTTTCGTTAGTTTCTCATTTCTTAAGAAAAATACAACAAATGCATATTTCAAAAAAAAAAACAAAGAATAAAAAAAATTATATATTTTTTTTTTAATTTTTTTCTATTTCAATAAAAATTTTTCGTTAGTTACTCATTTCTTAAAAAAAATACAACAAACAAATATTTCAAAAAAAAAAAAAATTAAAGAAAAATATTTTTATTTTTTAATCGTTTTTTGTAAATAAAGATTTTTTGTTAGCTTCCCATTTCTTAAGCAAATAAAACAAACGCAAATTTCAAAAAGAAAAAAAATCAAAAAAAAAAAATAGAAAAATATTATTTTTTTTTGTAATTTTTTTATTTCAATAAAATTTTTCGTTTGTTGCTCATTTCTTAACAACAAACTCATATTTACAAGAGAAAACAAATATTCGGAATATGAGCTATCAGAGTCTGACAATTCAGTTTTAAAAGCAAACTCTTAATATCCACGGATTGGATTAAACTAAAAGTGCATTTATGGTAATACTTCATTGTATTTTTCCTAGAGCTTTCTTTTGTGCTGTTTCGCGTACGCTGTATGGATTATTTTAAAAATCTTTTACCAGTACCAGGCATTGGTATGATCACCACCAAATCCATTTTATTTGCTAGCTAGCTTCCCCTCTTTCAAAGTGGGAAGTGAAACTTAGGTACGTGACATATCTATTTTGTCTCATAACCAATATACATACTATATACATACTATGTATCTAGATCCCTACCTCTACCCATGTTCGTTCAAATTACATTTATGTTATTCTGATTTCCTTCATTTTCATTTTGATCTTTATACTCTATCGATAACAAAATCGATAGTAACATCCAACAAAATATCGACAACAAAACCGATAAAAATATCGGTAACAAAATCGATAAAAATTTTATAGCAAAAAGATAATAATATTGGTAGCAAAATCGGTTAGAAATATGATAAACATATCGATGATAATATCGATAAAAATATCGACAACAAAATCGATGAATAATCGATAACAAAATCGGTCACAGAAATCGATTAGAGAATCGATAAAAATATCGATAACAAAATCGATAAATAATCGATAACAAAATTGATAAATAATCTACAAAAAAATCGATAAATAATCGATAACAGAACCAATAAATATAACAAATTCGATAAAAATATCGATTATAAAATCTATAAAAATATTAATAAAAAAAATCGATTATTATATCGATAAGTTTCGAAGTCACCGATAGCAAGATCGATAACAATATCGATAAAAATTTCGATAATAAAATCGATAAAAATGTCGATAACAACATTGATAAAAAATCGAATATAATATCGATATTTCCCGAGAATCCCGAAAATCTCTAAAATCCCAAAAGAGTTCCCAGATCGAGCCTCTGTGTCTCTTCTATCTATATCATTTTCTCTATAATTATCGGTATCCTCATCCTCATCTTTTTGTTTATATTTATCTTTGTTTTTACTTTTATGTTTATATTTCCCTTCACCTTTGCCCTTATATAAGTAAAATGGTTAAATTTACATCGGTCTTAATTTTCCCCTTATCTTTACGCATCTTTGTTTTTGTTTTAATTTTTACCTTTGCCTTTATCTCTTTCTTTATCTATGTATGTACGTACTCACCTTTACTTTCATTCTTGTGTTGGTCTTTTGCTAAGTGTTATTCTTTAATATTTTTTTCGCAAGTTTTTGTTAAATTTTTTTTGCATACATTCAAGAAGCACTTGTTTCCGTCCCAACCATTTTCGTTGCACCATTTCCGTGTGCGATTTCCGTTGAATTTTCCAATTTACTCCCAACCAACCAACCGCCGCTAAAGAAGTTTAACTTCAATAACTTCGGTTGTGAGCAGATACCCAGTTTGAAGTTAAGCGGTTAACAACTGGTTAAGACATATTTTGTATTATCGTCGAGTTGAAAATGGCTACATTATCTGAGATCGAGTTTATATATACGTAGATACACATCTATGTAGGTATCTTAATAATTCATAAATGCAACAGTCACACAGTTATTAATTTAACAATCATAGTAGACCACAAAGATCATGTCCTTAGATGTCCCTGTAGTACATTCGCATTACTAATGCTTCCAAAAGGTCCACATCTTGCAATCGGATTTAAAGTAGACGCGCCTCCTGCACAAAGTACTTAAATACAAAAATTCGGGATGTCGCTGAAATTGACGTTCTAATTTATTTTAAGTACTTGATTTACATACAATAATAGTTAGCATCACTTACATAAATGTCAAAAATTCGAAAACTGTCGCCTTCAAGACTTGATGATTTAATATGTACTCAAATCCATGGCATTCAATTTGATGCCGTTATGCTTTGGGATTTAGCCATGTTAATGTATGCAAAACTAAAGCTCTTCAAATAAATAGGCTGGTAAATTACTTAGCTGCATACTCCCACTAGTTTGACGCTTTTGAGGGGAAAGTGCCTTCGGGCAGTGTTGCCAGATATTGCTTATTTAAAAATAACTGCGAATTTTCAAGAAAAAACTATATTTTCTAAAAAAAAGAATTGTAACCTTTAAAACGAAGTGATTTTTGGAATGTTAGGGTTTTTTAAACGTACAATTGGAATGTACTTGACCCATTTTTACTAAAAAAAAAAATGTGTCTCAAAACTGTGATTTACAAATAAAAATATGAATATGGCAACACTACTCCTGGGTGATCGCCTATTTATTTTCCCAGACGTTTCCTAAATATTTATGTACCAAACTATGTAAGAGTGTTCGTTTGAGTGATTGGATGAATCATCAAAAGCGCTAAGGAAATGATTTCGTCAGAGTTCGCCTTGGCAAATAAAGTAGCTTGGAAAAAATGGCAAAATGCAAATGAAGAAGCAATGACGAAGCCGAGAAATGTCAACTTCTTTGCTTAGAACTGGTTAGCGTACATAGACACATACATACATACATACGTACATAAGTTTATTATATACAAAATTATATATGCAAATACAACTGTAAGCTATTTGACACTGAATTTAACAAACAAATTGTTGTTTGCAGTTAGCGTTTTTGCTACAATACAACTCAATTTAAATTTTGGCTATGCTACTTCGCTACACTCACACACATACACATACAACGCGCGCGCGCGACCGCACACACTTCACAACCGCCCACCTAAACGCTTGGGTGTCTAAAATAAATTTGGCTACTCCAGCGCGGCATCGTCGCGCGACACAGTGACACACATTTGTGGCAGATTCGCACGCCTGCCAACGCCGATGCGCGCGCTGGCTAGGCATCCCACAGCAGCCGCCCATGCCACAAAGTGCATTGCCCCTAAGCCATGTAGAGCCGATTTGTTATAAAATTTTATTTGCCTAAAGTAAATTTGATTTTTGCTGCCTGCGATTTTTTTTTTGTTTTTATATTTTTAGTTCCTCTTTTTGTGTATTTTTCAGGCTTCGCATTTTACACATTTACACTGTTTATTGTTGTGAACTTGTCTTGCGATTTCCTTTGCTACTTTGCTTTTCTTGTTAACTTTTGTTTAAGCTACTTTACATCTCTTAGGCTTTACGCGAAATGTTGAGTACATATTTATCTTATTTATTTATTTTTCCATTTTTTTATTTTTTTTTGTAAAAATTTTTCTTTATTGCATTCAGGTTTCCTATTTCCTTAGCAAAGCATAAACAATTTTTCTTAAATTTTTCCTTTTTATTTTGCCAATTTTATATTTTAGTCATTTGTTTTATCACCGAACTTCCAAAGTAAGTTTAGTTTTTTCTTTTTTTTGTGGAGGCAAATTTTTATTTTTGTTGATTATGTAAATAAATTCATAATTGATTTACATAATTTCTTATTCCCTTTTGTGATGCGCTGTTGCGTATGCTGCGTACTCGATTCAGTGATTTCGAGTTCATCAAACATTTATGACAAGTAAAATAAATAAGTTTACATATTCGCATAGATATACATTAGACCTGTAGCTTGTTTCTGTAACAATTCTCAACCAAGGCGAATTCATATCGTCATTAGATATGAATAAAGGCGCGAGCTCAAAACTTGACCGCGAAAAAGGGCGCATAATAAAAATGTCAGCTAAGAAAGACTCTTAACATAGTTCACGGCGAAGGACGCCTAAACTTATTTTCGCGGGTGTAACAGTATGTAAATTCCCCAAAAAGATTTGGCAAATGATACTGAAGTGACAGTCCTTAGCTAAGCATAAATCTGTGATTACGTATCTTTCTTCGCCGTCCAATAGGTTACGCGTCTTTCTTAAGCGCCATTTTTTGTAAATTTTTTTTACGCGTCTTTTTTCGCCGTCGAAATACTAGCGCGCCTTTATTCGTGTCTAGTGACGATATATGAATTCGTCGCCTTGTTCTCTACTGCTAATGAGTGTTAGAGAATGACGTATATTCTCTAACAGTAGAGAAATAATCGGTAGAGAAGAGTTACAGAAATGAGCTACATACAATTCGGTTCCCATACGATAGACAAAAATTGTAATAGTCTCTCTTAGGCAGAAGTTTAGCGTTTGCATATTTTCTTACCTTACGCCACCTTCACGTAATTTATCTACGATTGCCGTCAGTCTTGTCAACACTCTATTAATTTCTTCTTATTTTTGGGCGCTGTAACCGCCTCTCTTTCTGCGCCTACTTTTCATCATAGAAGACATAGTCCTCGTCCTCTGCTTCCACCGCAGGATGCAGTTTGCAAACATTTTTACGACATGACTAACCCAGCGGAGTCGCTCTATCTATATATATAATCTATATATCTAATACGCGAAGGGATTTTTTGTTCAGGATAAGAGACAAATGAGATGTCAAATTAAAGCGCTTAGTCTGTAGATGTGCAAACTGGTTTTATATTTTCGAAAAGAGCTGCCACCTGTTTAAAAATTAAATTCAAATTATTTAATAATCAATGCCATCAAATCCGCACCGTTCGGTCGATTTTCCAAAATGAGGCGTCAAACTAAAAGCCTTGGGCCGTAGATGTGCAGTGAGGTTTTACTTTTTTGAATAGAGTTGCCACCTTTTAAAAAAACTATATATTCAAATTATTTAAAAAAATAAATCAATTATTATAAACTGGGTATCAATCGAAATGGGTTTGAAAAGCTTTGTTTCTTAGCTGAACTATATGGTATAGGGTAAGGGTGTCACATGGGTGACACACGAAAGGAGTTTCAGAAAGTAGTAGTTTGAGAATATTTTGAAGAGGGTTGCCACCTGTTTGACATGTCGTATTTAGTTTACTTATTCACAAGTTATACGAAATATCATAAAATGGATGTCCAATGAAGGAGTCTTGAGAAATCTTTACTTTGAACGCTAAGAATATGTTTAAAAAGTAAAATTCAAATTATTTTATAAGTTAAATGAATTATTAAAATATGGATATCAATCGAAGGGGGCCTCAAATTTTTTTATTTCTGAACTGTATTTAGCGGAGTTGCCACATGTTTGAAAATTAAAATTCCGCTTAATTCATCAGTTAATTAAAATATGTATCGTAGTATCCCGCGAGAGTTAACAATGATTAAGCTTGAGAATACTTTTGCAAAGTGCTGCCACCTGTTTCAATTAACTGAATCAAAAAGTAAATGAAATACCTTATCTTAACCTTATCGATTTGATTTATTTTTTTCCATCTGGAGGCAGCCATGTTGCCCGATGAATACTTATTCGCTGAGATATAGAAATGCAGACTGCTATGTTCGAGCTCTTGCGATGTCTAGCGGTTCCTTTCGTCATTGGAATTTTAATCGTAGGGTGGCTGAATTTTTCGGCCGTGGAACCAAACACCTTCCTTGCCGACTCTTATATCGAAGTGACGGAGTATACCTCGTAGATGGTCTAAAAATGCTCACAAAAGAGATCTCCTTTCCCTTGACCTTCTCTTTTGTCGGGGCGTAGATGCAAATGAGCGAGATAGTGGAGAATTTCGCTAAAATGCGGATTGTGGCTACAGAAGAATTATTGAAAATCGACTTTCTAGGGGGATTAATCTCGTATCTATGCTCCTGCGAATTATAACCTATTTTATTGGTATTATTTTATTTATTATAGGCTGCTTGTAACCTAAAATGTCCCGCGTATATGTATATATTTAGAACCTATGGAAAGAAAGCGCAGATGTTTTTGTATACCCATAAATTTACTGACGACAGAGGCCGCTTGAATTTCAAGTTATCCGCATGGCTGGTACATATTTAGCAGCTCATGTTCGTGGGAAAAAACTTCTTAAATAAATAAATTCACTAATTTCCTTCAATTAAACAATTTACCATCACACAATAGTGATAAGCTTGTAGAGCATGGCACACGATTGTACGGAAGTTGACCTAATTGAATTAAAGCAGTGTCTTTCAGCAAACAAAAGTGCTGATAACATCAAATGCGGAAGGCCAAAAACAGAGCCAATTACACTTTTGCCCTCGTCGTTGTTGCCTCTCGAGAAAATGGCCGCAAATGCATGGCTACATATTTGCAATGAAAATCGTCGGTTCGTCCATTGAAAGTTTAACAAAAAAAAAAAAAAAAAAAAAACAACAACAAAGCTTTCCCATTGTGGCATCTGCCAATTTGGCAACAAATTAGATTGCACATGTGCATTACACTTGTTGCAAAATTTACCTTTTGCCATTCAGTTTAATTTGATTTTGCAACAATTCATTCACTGTGGGGCCAAGTCCCAGTGGAGATTCTGAGAACACAAGACTAACTTTGGCTAATGGCTGGCGGCAATCAGCCGGAGTATAAAATTGCCTAGCCCCTGCAACAACAACAACAACAACAACAATGCAATGCGGCTGGCAATGCAACATTGAACTTGATATCCAAGTTGCATTGCGACAGCAGACAGGAGCAGAGGAGTAGGAAAAGTTTGGCATTGGAATGACAGACTATGAAGACCGCACTGTGGATTGTATGTGTGTATGTGTGCATGTGTGCATGTGTGTATGTTTGTACAGCGTATTGTTGACGTTGATGTTGATGTCAGTAGCAGCTCCCACATGACATACAAATTTAAACATAAAAAATTATTATATTTGCTCAGATGTATGTATCTACAGAAGGCTATGCATTTTTTGTTAGCGCCTCCTTTACGCCAATTTTGTCTTGTCTGCACAAGGCGGCTAGCCGGTCGGTCGTTCGGTCGTGGGGTAGTAGATGCAACAAGCATGAAATATTTACAGAAATTGATATCATCATTCACATAGCCGTCAACATCTGTATCCACTAAAGCTTACACACACACATGCATACATACATATGTACATTCTAGCAACGGTAGCAGCCCAACTGACAGCAGCAGTGGCAACAAGAACAACTACTGAACATTTTATTTTTTTATTTTGTTTTTTTTTGTATCTATGCAGTGCATAAGTGCTTTCGATTTTAGTATTGAGCTCTGCGCATTGGACTGCAAGAGAGCTTCTTTTTTTTTTTTTTGGTTGCTCCATCTCCCTGCTTCACTGCTTAGTTGCCTGCCACTGATGCAGTGTCTGCTGCAGATGCCCCTGTCTGCATGCTTGTCTTCTACCATCAACCAGTAAGTTAGTCAAACGGTTTGCTATGCGCTACGACCATAGCATTAACCCAAGTGCAAGTGGCATGGAAGTTAGCAAAAAAAAAAAATAGAAAAAAGTCGCCCACAATCTCATTGTGCACTAAGTTGAATGAGTGAGCAGTGAAGTGGAACTGGCATCATTGCCGCAGTCGGCTGTCGCATTTTCAGTAGCAGTTGGCAGTTGTGTCCATTGAACGCCGCAGCAGCTCTCAGCTGTGCACAGCATCAGATTGCCGTCTTCAATATTTGCCACACTGCTGCACATTCTTACAGTCGCACACACACACACACACACGCACCCACATCATCATCAACGCTCCGCACATTGCTTCTTCAGCTTGCATTGGCGCAGCAGCAATCAATGTGCACTTCTATTTGTATTGCATTTGGTATTTCCTTTCGCTTTTATGTTTTCATTTTTTTTGAGCAAATGTTTGTATGTGTGTGTGTGTGTGTTGCTGTGTTGGCATTTGCTGTAGTTGGTTGGTGTTATCAGCGCATTCTTATCGAATGACAGCGAAAATTGACTACATTGACTAGTACAATTGCTGCGGCAACAGTTATTGCCGCGGTTAAGTATTCCTGCAGCCGATTGCTGTTGAAATCTATTTATTTATTTATTTCACTTTTCTTGTTATACACAAACATACATACATATGTACATATTTGACATGCAACATTGGAGTGTAGTGAAAGTTTATTGCGAATTAATTTTATCGAGACTTTTGACTACGTAAGTTGCCTGCCAAAGTAGTTGAATGCAAGTAATTGTATTTACAGGAATTGATTTGTGTGAAAATAAGTGGAATTAATGCATAAGAGCGCAATTTTCTTTTGCTGCTTTACTTAGTGTCAGCAATTTATAGTATCTCAAAGATACTTTAATTAAAGGGCTATGTTTTAAATATTTCTGTAAATAATGCCTCTTAATATTTATGTAACTAGTTGAAGGAGATCGCAGCGCAGTGGTGTTTCGGCGAAAGAAATGTTCATTGCACAAGAACTAGAGAAGCGATTTCAATGAAAAGTATGGCGATTCAAAGACAAAATTCCAAACCCATCGACAGATAGATTTCTGTAAGTAACCGATACGGTGTCTGTTGTAGAATCAATGGTAAATATTGGCTTATTTTGGTTTTAATTTTGAGCCTTTGAAGAGCTCTACCTGCCACCTGTTTCAAGAAGCAAGTTCGGCTTAAATAAATGCAGAAAATTGAAATGTATATCCTGATATGGATGTCAGACGAAGAGGAACAAAGGCTTAATGAGGTTTTGGTTTAAAAAAAATTTGAACAGGATTGCGATCTGTTTGAAAAGTCGAATTAAATTAAATTATATAAAATATTGGAATAAGGGCATAAATTAAAGGGGTATTAAGAAATATTTAGTATGAGCATTTATAACATTAAAAAGTGTTGCCACCTGTGTAAAAAGTTAAACTAAAATTATTTAATACGTCAAATGAATTATTAGAGTATGGGTACAAATTGACATGGGCTAAAAATATTTGCTTCTGAACTTTATTTAAGAGGGTTGCCATATGTTTCAGAAATTAAATCCAACTTGAATTAAGGGAATTGGATACACAACTTAAATATGTATCGCAATACGCGTTTCAATCGAAAAAAGGTTTGACAAGATTTTGGTTTTAAAATATTTTGAATGGGGTTGCCACTTGTTTTAATTTAGAATTTAATTAAAGTATGCATAAGTTAAATGAAATATTAAAATATGACATGAAACGAAGGTGCTTAGGTATCGTTAGTTTGAATATATGTATAGAATATTAAAGAGGGTTGCACCTGCTTAAAACAGGTAAACTCAAATTATTTAATAAGTATGTCATGTATGTAAAATATCAAATTTAACTTAATTCCTCCATCACAGCCTGCAGTTCAAGACGACGGCGCCGGACTGATCCTTTTTTATTTCTTAACCAGGAAGTGTAGTATTGAAATTATTATATACCATTTTTAACAATTTTTTTTTTATACTAGGCGCCAAGTGTTTCATTAAGGTTGGTAGAAGAATTTTTATTATTTCTGGTTGAGTAGCTGAATATGTATTTCGAAGTCCTCTTTTATTTCCACAGTCGTCAACTTAGCATAAATAGTAAAATTGCACGCGCCTACTTAAGAATTATTCTCTTTAGAGAAGCTTGTCCGGCATACCAAATTAATTTCAAATGCAGCATTGGCTATCCATCAAATGAAGTGGAGAAGTAAATAGAAAATAAATTGTTGTTTCAACAACGTCCCCCCCTTATGTAGTACGTGTAAAATAAATTTTCATAATGTGACAAGCGTTTGGTAAATGGTTAAACCAGTAAATGTGGCAAGAACGCGGCAGCCACAAAAAAAACAACAACAATAAAAAACGAATTGGTTAATGAAGTCGAAGAAGCCAAAGTCGAAAAAGAAGCTAAAAGTCATAAGAAGTGTGAAGCACGAAAAATTACGCGCCACCGTACACACATATGTACATACGTAGAAGTCAACTCCATCAATAATTGACACAATTGAATAATGAAGTCAAAATGACAACGACGACGACGACGACGACAACAATAGCGTGTAATAACAACAAATGGTGTTGGGCAATGAAGTGACAAAACATCAAAGATCATCAGCAGAAGTCTGACAAACCTGGTTTTCGTTGTTGTTGTTGTTGCTTTTTAATGAATGTGTGGTGCAAATGAAAAGCATAAATAAATTCGTGTGCGTCTATGCTGAAAATTGGTTTCGACTGGCAACAGACTGCTCGGATCAGAAGGGTGAGCGCATGTGAACTTACACGAAAAAATGATTTAAACGTTTTTCAAGCAACCCAAAAATATTTTCTCAATTTTGGCAAATGAAAAATTGCTGCTTGAAGTAAAGATTCTGAATCATACTGTATAACCAAGCCACCCTAAAGTGCTGCCCGTTCTTATGTTTATATACTAAACCAGATTTAAACAAGTAATTTTGAATAAAACAAAAAACCACCGACTTCAATAATACTCATATACAAATTTCCGATATAAAAAAAATAATATTTTCCGAAAACGTTTAACGTGGTCCGCAGTTATCCAGTAACAAACATAAAAAATATTACGATGAATTGAAAGCCTCCTCTTTTTGAAGTCAGTTAAAAAAGTGCGCATAATTTATTTTTAATATTGTCTTGAAATTTTTATGTACATTAGGGTGGTCTAAAAATGCGCTCGAAAAATAAAGTCGGAATTTTAATGTTCTCACCCCTAGGATTGTTCTATACCGAAAAACAGACCCCTGTTTTTATTTCGAAATCAAAAAATAGTTAGAGATCGCTCAAAGCGCTCAAAGTAATTTGTTTTTTACATGGGGATAAAACAAGTTTTTGTGGAAATGGTATAGAATTCTTGGAACTCAATATTTTTCGCTCAGAAATTCCGACTTTACTTTTTTTTTGGACCAACCTAATGTACATAAATTAAATTTCTCTAATGCGCACAGTCTGTGGTTTTATTAGCAGCATCCTAGTTAGTATGTTTTTAGAGTCGTTTACTTTGAATATAATTGGAGAATCTTAAAACTATTACGGCAGCCAGCTCGAAAAGGCCCTATTTCAGAATTCTGTTCAAAAACGCCCTGTCACAATATATTTTCAATATATTGGCCGCTCAGATAGGGCTTAAGAAGCTGACAGATTGGAATGTGGATTGAAAATCCTACCAAAAAAAGCAGCAGTGAAATTAATTCAAAAGAGGGGCTGTTGCCTGTGGATGCGTAAAATCGTAATCGTAAATTCAAAACTTTACCAAACAGCCTTTTTTAACTGTCAAGGCTAGTTTAAAGTTTTATGGATGACTAGCAAATACCCGACGTACTTCATTGCGCCTTAAAAGTATTTTTGTGTTGTGACTCTCTTGGGAGTACCCTTATGGCGTTGTTATTGAAAAAAAAATATATATAGATTTGAAGAGCTTTATGAAGTGAGATTTTCAAAAACATTTTCGGTTTATGAAACACACTTTATTTTTTATGAATAATAGTGTAAGTTAATATATTTTCGAATGTATGTATATAATCTTGGAAATTTAATTAACTTTCTTCAAAGGTGTACCTATCAATTTAGCATTTACCTTATCTTGTGACTTCAACTGAATAAAACATTTCAAATAGGTGGCAGCCTGCTACAAAAATATTTGTAGCAGTAACATTTCTTAAACCTGTTTAGTTTGTTACCTGTGTTGTAATATTTCATTTATTTTATCAATTTGATAATTGCCTTGCCAAAAAATATTTTTGGCAGTAATCTTTCTTAACCCTCTTTAGTTTGATACCCATATTGCAGTATTTAATTTATCTTATCAATTAAATCTTATGGAAATTTCTAAACAGGTGGCATCCTTCTACAAAATTATTTTCGACTGTAGGCCTTCTTAAACCTCTTTCTTTTGGTAGCCATACGGCAATATTTACTTTATCCCATCAATTAAACTGAAATTTTGAAGCAGGTGGCAACCATCTAATTATTTTTTTCCTACATCTTAAGTTATACTTTTAGTAATACAGCGGTGAAAACTACATTCGATACCGTACGTTAGTTCTCCAGTAATGCTCGTACAAACAGCAGACAAAAATTCAAAAATTTTTGATTTGGCTTCTGTTGCTCCCCCCATCTTAATTTTTCTTTAACATCTATAACGTAGAGATATCGGCCTGTTATAATTGTATGTATGTATAGATTTTTATTATTTGACAGTTAGCTACAAATAGAAAAAATTCTGACTCTTATATTAAAATTAAAAATAAAGTCGATTTACAAGCAGATACAATTTTTTTTTAAATCTCTAAAATCGAATATCTCGAAAACGGTTATATTTTCGACATAATGAAATTAATCACAAATTATCTAAGTAAAAAATGCCCTTCAGTATATATCTAGGTCAAATTTCCTGATAACCCTGTATATACAGTGACTCAAAGAAATGACCACGTGTTGATTTTCTTCAAATATTCGTAGTGTTTTACGAGACAATTTTTTTTTTGTTATTTTTATATAAAAATATCGTCTAAGCTTAAACCAGAATCGTGTAAATGATAGTTTCAAACTTTATAAAAAATTTAGGAAACTTCAACAAATTTTTATCAAAATTTCAAATTTTTATTCTGAATTTTTCGAAAATTTTTGGGTATGCAGTTTTATAGCCTATGCAGTTTTAGTGACGGATTTTTGCACTTTTTTCATATAAGTATGATTTTCTTATGAAATAAAACGCGGGAGACCGTCAGCAATAAAATTTCAAAATATTAACGCAAGTTTTTGTAATTGCGCTTCATTAAGCTAAAATTGTATGAGCTATAAAACTGCATACCCAAAAATCTTATAAAAAATTCACAATAAAAAGTTGAAATTTTGATGAAAATTTTTTTAATTTATGTAAATTTTGTATAAGGTTTAAAACTGTGATTTACAGGGTTTTGGTTAAAGCTTAGACGATATTTAAAATAAAATAATAATAAAAAAAAATTTATCTCGAAAAACATTACGAATATTTGAAAAAATCAACACGCGGCCATTTGTTTGAGTCACTGTAAATCACTACCTTTAACTTCGCTTAGTTAAGTTGTATGTGGTAGAATGTCGGTTGCGAATAAGCTTATACTAAAAAAATAAATTCATGACCGCTAAAACTAAGCCACTTTAGGCGCTCATCACTTTTCGTTTACCCGCTGCAGACTAGTTTATGTTTAATTTATGACTCTGTCAGATTCCATTTAAGTATATGTACCTATACACAAATACAAAAAAAAAATCATAACTGCTTAATCAAATTGTAAGCAAACACAATCAATGCTTATAAGCTTTTGGCTATCACTATGTAAGTATGGTCTTTTATTATTGAAGACCGTTATTTTCTTGTTTCTGCACGTTGGCTGTCAACGCTGAAGCTACCTGCTGCATATTAATTTACAAGCTGCTGGTAACTGTGCTGCTGAGTTTAACAGTGCATTATTTATTATTTAGTATGTATGTATTTGATTTCAGTAATTTCCCAGTTGATATTTCTATTCATTCTTTGCATTTTTGCTTGTGGCGGGTCTATTCGTAAACATATGCACATACGTATGTATATGGTGTGTTCCATACCAAAATGGACTTTATTATATGTACTCAAATTTAATGGACTACAAAACTGCATACTCAATAAAATTCAAAAAAAAAAAAAAAAAAATTCAAATTTGTAAATTTGTAATGTACTCATTTTACTCAACTCGGTGTAAAAAATTCATAACTCAATTTATTGTAGAGTGCAAAAAAAATTGTTTTTTTAAATATTTCTTTTCATAGAGAATTTTGATGTGTGCATGTGTAATTTTTTTCAAATGTTGATCTTTATACTGCAATAAAAATATTAAATCAAATATTCCTTAGAGTAAAAGGTCATTGTGAGCTTATAATCAAAAAAGGTAACATATTTTTAAAAACACTGAGAAAAATTTAAAAAATTTAAGTAAAATTATTTCATTTCCACTCTGTATTGCAACAACTTCGACATTCACAGGAAGAACTTTTTACATCACTTAAAAATCGTTTTTACTTTTTTTTTCAAATAAAATGCTAAATATATACGAAGTGTACTATATTTTTTCCAATTTTTTTGAAAAAGTACTATAAATTTTTTCGAAAATGTTGGCAACCCTATATGGAACACCCCATATACATATGTAGCTGAGCCATATGAATTCAAGTAAAGTCTGCTTTTTATACCTTTCATGAGCATGAAATGGTATTATAACTTTGGTCCGATGTTTGTAAGTACCAGAACAAAAAGAGATAGACCCATTAAAATGTATACTTATATGATCAGAACGTCGAGCTGAGTTGATTTAACCATGTCCGTCTGTCCGTCTGTCCGTCTGTCCGTCTGTCCGTCTGTCCGTCTGTCTGTCTGTTTGTATGCAATCTAGTCTCTCAGTTTTCGAGATATCCGTATCAAATTTGGTATGTGGGTGTATTTTTATAATGTATTAATCATTTGTCGGAACCGGAAGAATCGGACCACTATAACATATAGCTCCCATACAACTGATTGTTCAGATATGAGATTTTTCGTTATAACTTCTCCATTTATGCAGCTACGAACATGAAATTTTGCAGTACTTGCACCCATTATCAACAGAATACTTACAGTGAAAATTATAAAGATCGGGTCACTATAACCTATAGCCCCCATACAACTGATTGTTCAGATATAAAATTTTTCGTTATAACTCCTCCATTTATATCGCTAGGAAAATTAAATTCCGCACTGTTTTCAATAATTATCAACAGAAAACTTACAGTGAAAATTAAAAAGATCGGGTAACTATAACCTATAGCTCCCAT
>NW_016164648.1:3536-30634 GCF_001687245.7 Rhagoletis zephyria | reverse complement strand
TGCATTTTATGCGTCATAAATTTAGGCAAACTTTCGGCAATTATGCCAAAGACCAACGGCATATGCAATCGATAATCTTTTCTCAATAAATTATTGCCATATTTATTTTATCTTTTACGTTCTGTTTTTCTTCTTCTTCTTGCGTCTCACATCCTAAATAAGTCTGTTTAATGTTTTTATAGTTGTCTTAATTGCTTACTTTTCGGTTGTTGGCTGGTCTTGGTATTCGATTATTTATGGCAGCAATTAGCCATGTTGAGAGCGGAGAGGGGGTATATAACGTTTTGGATTGGCTACTTTTAAAAGAACATTAAATATGCATTAGGCTTATTTTAGTCTTGGTTTTTTTCTTGGCGATAATTTATGAAATCCAAAAACAGGATTTATACCATTTTCTCATGTTGGATTTCATTCAAATGCTTTTTTTTTGTACTTTTTCTATTAAATTTCGTTTCATTGCTCTCTATTTCAGTTATTTGCAGTTCCTTTCCTTCCTTCACCACTATTTGCTCATTCGGTTTTCGTTCATCGTAATATTTTAATGTTATTACACCTCACCTTCTCCATTTCTCAAAATTTTGCATTTTCACTTTACTTTAATTTCATACCATTTTATCTCATTTCGGTATTATTTATTTCACTTCATCTCAGTAATTCTCACTTCATTCCATTTTATTTTATTTTACTTCATTTCATTTCGTTTCATTATACGTAACAGCAGTGGCCTTTTATTTCCATCAAAATAGTAGATCATTTGGCGCAAAACCAGCGCTATGTAATCTAAAAGAATTAACATGATCGCGTTGGCTACTGTTGAGGTATATCGCCTTTGAAAAAACTCAAAGCCAAAAAAAACATATTCGATTCGGAGATATTTCGAACTGAGTTGGCTCAAGCTAGTCAATTAATCACTGCGTTCTCATTAACAGCACACAGAATAGAGCAACTTTATGTCAATGAGTCAACCAAAACTCTTAAGCAAAGCTAAATGAAAGGGAGTGCCATCTGGCTATACACTAAAAGAGAAATACTTACATACTAGTCTTAAAGTTATTTAGTCCAAAATAGTTTTACAGATCACCTCAAAAACAAAAACCTTCGTTTGAAAGATAATTGAATAACTGAATCCGTGTAACAAAATTTTGATCCACACTTCACAATTGAGCTATCTGTGAAGATGGAGCAACTGAGGCTTTGTTAGTATAGCATCACTTTCCATTTCCTTCTTTTGAGGAACAGAGTCTGAGAGCTTTTGTCTAAAGAGGTTCACAGGAGGCCATAGCCAGATTTCTCACTTATTCACAGTTGGCTCTACGCCCAAATCCATACAACCTTTCATTTAAAGAACCTGTAACTTTAACTTCACGACACTTTGTATAGACGTAAGTTTGATAAGCCTTTGTTGGACATGATGTACTTAACGTGTACTACACACATATTTCCGCATGAACAATAATCTGTGGTGCACGAATGACCAGACTATGATCCGTCAATAAGCTAATTCCGCCCGACTCTCCATATTTAACTTTCAGTTTGGTATAAGCAGTCCGCTTCAGAGAAAAATTTTGTTCATTCAGAGAAGGTTAGTTGAAACTAAAAACTGAAACCAAGCGGAATTCCTACCGAGGAAGCTTGGCCACAAATATTCGACGTGTAACACGTTTATAATGGCGGAAAGAAAGGAGGTCCTTCACCTCATTTTGGCCTCCTCTACATTGGTACCACGGATTACGGATTAGAAAGCCCTTAGGGATCACTATTTTTTCGTTCATAGGTACACTTATTTTGCATCGGACGAAGTGCGTTTCTCCTCCCGATGCTCCAGATTGGAATTTGGAAATTGACGAGAACGCGTGACCGTTAAAATTTTAGAAGGGCAAAGGGAAACCCCGCCGCTGGACAGCTGAGATCTTTGTTTTGAGGGCGTCAAGCAGGTCAGTTCTGATTAGGTTGCATAGAAGTGGGCTGTCTTGCTTCCTTGATGCTCAGTTTACTTGCAGTCCTGCGCCTGAAGACTTCAGAAATATCAATCTGAGTTAGAGAGACTTATTTATTTTGCATCTAAGAAACGTGATTCTTCGCGAATGTCTTTCGAAAGCTCGACATGTTTTTTGCAAAGGACGCTCGATAGATACCGCTTTACATGAACTGAAGAAAATGGGCTGATTTCCAATGCAGAAGACGGGGTATTTATAGTTAAATGAAGAATTCGGATACCCTTTTTAGACTGACTTGAGGCTACTTGATCTAATTAACTAGGTGATTGGCATAATTAGTAACAAATATTGGCCTTAGAAATCCCAAATTTTTCGTTGAAGTTTCGCATAAGAGGCTGTACTCAACCAATGAACCCAAAGCAGAAGTGAATAATTCGCCTTTGCCACAAGCAAGCTGCGCTAATGAACTTTAACGACAGCCTTTATTGTTAAGTTTATTCAAACTGTTTAATTAAATTTAGTTTAATTTATCACGAATAATGGGTGGCTCGTAGTTAAAAATATGTATATGCGGTCGGGCGGCATCTACAAATAATGAAGTGCTGCATTACGAATCGGTACGCTGTCCTATAGCTTTAAAGCTTTAAATTAAAAGAAATACAAAAATAACAGCTTAATTTACTATAAGTTGAAGGGTTCAACTTGGATCCAAATCTCCTCTACTCTAATCAAGCCAGTGTTGTCAACAAGCTGGCAGTTCTAAATATAAACACAGGTGAGTTCGATAAAATCGCCAATCACTGTTTGCTGGAAAAACTAACAATGCTTTTCTACACGAATGAACGGTGGCATATTAAAATTTTAATGATAGTCGTTAATGCAGCAAACAGAAATATTTAAATACATACACACAACCGATTGGGAAGGAAAATTGCGCATACGCCCCGGCGACTACAAAATTAAGTATTGATCACAACTGAGGGCATGGTAAGTAAGCGAGTCGGAAAGTAAAATTTACACACATACACACATACATATGTTCATAAATTAGGGTGTTCGCAAAATGCAAGTGAAAAAGAAAAGCCGGATTCTGAATGCCCTCACCCCTTAGGATTGTTCTATGTTTACCAAAAAAATTTTACCCCAGTTTTTTTTTTTATTTGAAATCGAAAAGTATTTATTCCATGTTTTTTATGGGGGGAAAACCATTTTTCGTAGGAATGGTGTAGAATTCTTGAAAATCAATATACTTTATTTATCTTCAGCAGACTTCCAATAATAATACCCAATGGTTAATTTTTAAATTTTTTATACCAGCGATCTTTTATGGGTTCCCCAATGCATTTTTTCTAGATTTCAGAGGTCCTTTATAAAATAGGTAATAGTATAAAATGGTCAAATAAACGATTGCGTATTATTACTAGAAGTCTTCTAAAAAGAAACAGAGTTTTCTGTTCGAAAAATATTAGTTTTCCAGAATTCTATACCATTTCTACGAAAAATCGTTTTTTCCCCCATATAAAATACAAAGAAAACTTTAAGCGACCTACTAATATTTTTTGATTTCCAAATAAAAGAGGAGTATAATTTTTTCGGTATAGAACAATCCGAGGGGGTGAGAGCATTACATTTCCGATTTTACTTTGTGGTTTTGACTACCCTAATGTACATGCATTCCTAGAAATATGAAAGTACTGAATTTCAGAGCATACAACCAACTATTTGGTGGCATGCGACATTGCACTATATGTTGCATGCAACGTTTCCGTTCGCTTCTATTATTATTTCAAAATTTCATTATTTGTTTGTGGATTTTTTGATTATCGAGAAATTTATGTGACAACAAATGCCATGTGAAATATGCCTAAGTAAGCAATCGCATTTTATGCTGTTGTTGTTGTTATTATTATTTATATGTACTTTGTTTTACCGAACTGTTGTTTGATTTGCCACTTATTCAAGCCCTTCCCAATGGCGATTTGCTGCTTTCGGTTGTGGTTTTTGCGTGTCGATTGCCCATAATTTTCCGGCAACACATTGCAGGCACAGAAATAGTTAGTTAGTTGGCATGCGGTTGTTGAATGTATGTATGTATGTAACTGAAAAAGTGAAGAAAATCAAAACATGACAACAACAACAACAACAAAAGCAATTGCCATTTCTATACACCCAAGAAAATTTATGTACAACGCGTTGCACACAATCGAAAAACACGAACATTATCGATAAAATTACCATTAAAAACCATTTGAAAAGTGCAGTGCGGGTCACTTGGACAGTTTTGCGCCGCCACTTTTCCTTGATTGAATGGCATTTCTGTGATTCGTCTACTCGATTGTGGTTTCATGGCAAATTTTTCAAAACATGCCATAATTCCATTTCGAGCTTATCGCTGCATCTAAATCAACATTACAACAACTATATACATAAGTATTGATCACAGGTGCGGAATGCCTGCAATGTGGAATGGGTTGCTGACGTCGTGTCTAAGTCGGCGCGCCAGTTGTTTTTCGTGCAGCCGATAAAATTGGACAAACGGAACGGAAGTGTTACCGATGATGAATGGCTGCACAGTTGTGGAATTCGTGTCTGTGCGTGTGTATGGCATGTGATTGGTTGGCAGGAGGATTCGCAANGGTTTGATAGAATTTAATTGGTTATATTATTAAGATTTAGAAATGATAAACTTAAACCAAAATAACATACCTCCATATCTCAACTCAGACCATAAATTTGGACGCCACTATGCACATTTGGCATGAACGTGGAGTGGGTATGGTTATCTCTTGCAGCGGTGATGTGTATTGGCCACCAAGATCTAACTACGCTAGACTTTTTAATACAGCAGGTCTATGCCAATAAGCTGCAATCGACCGATTCGCCTGAAGCTCACATAACTTAGGGCAACGCAGCAAAGTGGCTGAAAATTGTGGCAAACATTCAATCAATGTTATATTCTATACTTAAAGGAACTTGTGGTTCTTTCAAATAAAAAATCGCTAGCTTCGTGTAATAAGTGGCAAAGTCCATTTTTTCTAAGAAATTATTGTATTTGTAGCTTTTACCCGCAGTTTCGCTCGCGTAAGGTTCGGTTTAAAGTTATGATTTCCAAAGAATCAAAAAAGTAAAAATGTTATATCACAGAAAATTATAAATTATATTAAAAAAGTTATAGATTGTCTCAAGGTTGAAGAACATGTCCAAGATCTTTGTTAGAAAAACCATTACTTAATCGTTAGAATTGGATTTCTGTTTTCTCCGATCAAATTTAGCAGTTATTTTTTGATTTTCAGTTTTCCATACAGAATAATCATATTTCTGAATTTTTAATTTCTCGATCAATTTTTGAGAGCTACTTTTAATTATTGTTATTTATTCGATCATATTATAACCGTTATTTTCAGATATAATTAACTAGATCATACAAAATTTAAAACGTTTTTCAAACTCAGCCTGCATTATAAAGATCGAAAGAATAAAAATTCAAAAAAAAAAACAAATTTTTTTGTCGAAAAAAATAAAAGTAGCAAAATAACGCTTACTGATCGAAAACAAAAAAAAATCGAAAATTGAAAAACTTTGCTATGATATAAAAATAAAAAATCGGTATTTAACGGTTGTTTTCGTCCCTGCTGTAAAGACGAAATTTATTTCATTTTGCAAATGTTCACTTAAATTTAATTTGATCTTCAAGCAAGAGACACCCTCTCCAAAATTTTTTTCGAAATGAAGTTTTCTTAAAAATATTTCGTTTGACATCCATATTGTAATATCTCATCTTACTTTAAACGGCTAAGAGCAAAAAAAAATGCTCACGATCTCACAAACCCTCATATTTATAATATGAGAAAATATAGGAAAATGAGTGTTAAAGTGTTTTATTCTCTCCTGTAAAAATTTAAACACTAAGCAAGTTTTCACGCTAAGCTAGCGAAATATTTTCGTTGATATCTCACACACAGCATATTTTATTGCAATCCATTTCAGCATCAACCCACCCTTATTGGAAAACCCTTTATCAGGTACATTTAAGCATTGCTTAGTCGCGTCATTTAAAGCGGACAAGTTGTTTTCATTTCCCCGAAGACCCGTATATGTATATACATACATTAGGCCACGTAAAAAAAAAAATCCTGCGACCAGAATAAGACTCAAATTTTAACATTTGGTATATTAATGATCCTCCGTGAATCTCCCCTCTCTAAGACAATTGTAAGGGGTCGCGCGCCGAGCCTTTGGTTTTCCCATATTAATTACACGTGGGAAAAATAGTTATTTTCTTTTTCAGGATCAATGAAAACACTCGAAACTGTAAGAATCAATCAATGAAGATGCCATTTATGTATTATGCAGGCTCATTGAGGATCATTACTATACATACCATATGCTTAACTTTGAGTCTTATTCAGGTCGCATTCCAGGATTTTTATTTATTTTTTGATGTGGACTAATGTACGTGTGTTAGTATAATGTTTCTAGGGATCTACTACTCAGGCAACTTAGCAATCTCTGCAAATAACCAGCGTCTACAAATGAATGACTTGTCCTGCTTCATTTGTCGAACTAAGCATGGTTGGTTGCACTTTTGATACCCTGAGATTCCGCGTTTGTCGTAGTATTGATTTACGATGACCCTCGTCTTTCAATCGTTCGCTATTACAACAAACGCCCACGTTCGGCCTTTCTGTGTTTTGACCATTTTCAGTCGGTTACAAAAGCTTTCTTCGTCGAACGTTGGTGTTTAAGGTATTCAAAAATATTCACTTCGCCCATAGAGTGTCCCCTTGCACCATCATAAATTCTTGCTGATCTTACCCGATTTATGAAGTTCCCAGACGAAAGTCGGTGTGGCGGAGTTGGTGGGTGGATTTTAAGGGGTGGCCACGGCGAAGCCCTCGGACCCTCCTCTGGTTCTCTATTTGTTCCGATTTTGTGCGATAAAGTAGCCTTTAGACAACCCGTAGCAGTAGGAGTGATGTATTATTGCACCTTCTCTGTGCCATGGTTGCGTTGTTTCGTCGTAGCCCCGTCTGAAAAAAAAAATTATCAAAAATCAACGCGAATCCTTAGCCACACGAAACATGCACTTTATTTAACTAAAATTTCATGGGCTATAAAACTGCATACCAAGAATTTTTCTGAATAAAAAGTTGTGTTAAATATTAATGGCAAATTAATTAAAATATAAAAAATGCAAAGAAGCAAAAACTTCGTTCTCCACTATTCGAATTCGAGTCCAGAAATACGCAACGGAAAATTTCGAGCAACAAAACACCGCACATATGAGCCAAAAAAAAAATGGAGAGATAACTTTATACTAGTATTTGCACAGTAATCGATGCTCAAAGCAAATTTTTTCACAACACCAAAGCGCTTTTGTGCCATCATCTGCATAAACTCCATGACCCCTTTTCATCGAAATGAGCTTGTTTTAGCACTTTTTTTTTGATGGCACAACGGATATGCGGTGTTGTTTAACATCCACATAACAGCACAAAGGTAAATGCCTGTGTAATCAATGGACGACAGGATACCGACGGACTGACTGACTGACTGGTGGCGCGTGCGGCACATCAACGTCCAGCTACTGCTGTGCCTCCACAATTCCCCTCCAACTCTCTGCACTTCACATGACCTGCTCATATGCATTGACGCCACACCACATCACATGCATACACACGTGTAAATGTTTTGCTATCACCAAAGCGCTGCAACACTGAATCCCATCGCGGCTCAACTGTCTTCCATGCCCACTCCTTCGGTACGCTTTATTGTGTTTGCCTGCATGCTGTTAACTGTAAGGGTTATTAACGCTTATCGTGCTCACTGCAACCTCACGCCCTATCTATGGATCTATCTATGTATGATGCAGCTTCGAAGGCAATTCGGTGCTACTTTTCATTGAGTGGGTGAGTCAATTTTTTCTATCAGCATTTTAATGCCAATTGCGTTTTGATGGTGTCGCCTGCGCTTGCAGAGCACACATGCAACCAGCCGGACTTGCGGAAGTAGCCACGCAAATTGCAAGTGATTTCATGGTTAATTGAATTTAAAGCGATTTCGCTTAATGCAATTTTTTCTAGCCAGTCCTTTGTTTGAATATATATACATATATATTTTTTTTTTAATTTTGCTGCTGCTGCTTTCATAGGTGTGTGGGATTGTTCGGTATGTTCCTGTTGTAATGTGGCTATTTTTCAATGCTTTGCCAGTTGGCTTGTTGTATTTTTTTTTGGACATACTGAGCCATGTTTACGCTTTGTCTTTGTTAATTGGCGTACATTACTTTGGCCTCAACTTGAAATAGAGTTGTGCTTGTTAAGCCTTCTCTTACCTTTTATTTACATACACTAATTTAATTATTAATGGTTAACTTTTGATTTGGTTAAGAAAAGCTTAATATTAGTGGATCAAATAATGACTGTTTTGACACTTTGATACAACTATTACTACGTTTATAGGCATGCATAAGTCGCTTTAATTCATTTCGCCGCGATTCAAAACATATGTATAAACTGAATTTCAATTCGCTTTGAAAGAGCGAAGTGTTTTGGCTCACACTCCATTTCAAATCAGTAGTTTAATTCTCCAGACAGTTAGAAAGAGTGTATAAACACCGCTCTCACTCAAAGCGAATTGGAGATCAGCTGTTCCGCTCAAATTCCAAATAATCGTATCAGTATTTAAAAGCTGATTAATAAAAATGATAATAAAATGCCGAATAAAACTAGATTTTTATCACTTTCCATTATGTTAACTTATAAAACGTCAAATGAAAAGTGCTGATTTTGTTTGCTTTTGAAGACGGTTACTTTGATGCCGATATAAAGCCATAAGTATAGACACTAGGGCGAAATGTGTACGGTGTCAATGCGCTTTCAATTAAGTCGATTATTCTGTGCGTATAAACGTAGTATATGTTAGATTAGCTTGAAGTGGCGCTGAGAATTATAGTGTATTCGTATAGTATAGTCCGTGAAGTCCACCAGCTCTAGCAACTGCCGAATTCCAAGCTTTGCAGTTGCGTTTAGAATATCTTGGAACCCTTTGCATAGAAATTGTGTGTGACTAGTCTAATTGCCATTGTCATTTCGCCTCTTTTGAGATTGAAAATTACCTTTGATCTTGGTCATATTGAAATTATTAATACCTTTCCATCTGATTCCTTGATCTTTAAGGAAATATTCTCTGCAGACCAGTAGAAAGCCAACGGCTTACCTGTCTTCTTCCAGGCTGGTTAAAGGATTCGAAGTAGTCCCTCTTGTAATCTCGTCATCATTCGCATTTCCTGATATGTCACTGTGCCCCGCCACTATAAATAAATTTAAAAAATCAGTAGTCTCAATGGAAGTTTTACGCTTTGAATCGCTTAACGATATCAAGTTACCAGTCACTTCTGTCGGAAATGTATTTTGATTTTAAGGTCCAAGTCAACTGCCGTTATCTGATAATTGAAAATTATGTTCAAATGCAAAGGTTAAAGGTGTAATCCTTTTCAATTAACTCGCCATTAAACTTAAATTCAGGCTAATGGATCCCTGTTACGGCTTTCCAGCGGAGGAAGCTGCAAGAAAACTACTTTTTCGGAAATTGTGTACTATAAATTACTTAGTATACACTACAAGCTATGTCTTAAATTCATTTCGGTCGCATAAGAGTACTTCGCTATTTGGCTGAATTGGTTAGCAAGCCTCAGTAGAATTGAGAATATAGACTTATTTAAGCTTTTTTCAAACATTAAATCGAACAAGGTCGAGTGAGATTAATGTAACTCAGCTGTACCTCTCGATTTTGTTAAACACTTTAACTTGGAATCACTTAGTCATTGTCTTCTCAGCCGGTCTTTTTACCAAGGCATCTTATTTAGTTCACATTATCGGCTTAGTTCTCAGTATCTTAAAGCCATATACAGCAACCGGCTTCAGAAAGTACAGAATTTCTGACTCGATTTGCAAAGACTCAACAAAATCTTGCTAAGCGTTCCAAACCTTAGTTGCTGTATAAATAAAGCCTCATTTTTGACTCCAGTTACATACGTGCATTCCTTTGCAGATAATTTTAAAGAAGGACGATGAAATTTAATAGTGTTTATCCGCCTGACATTGACTGAGGGACGGCTTACACATGAAAATTTATCATATTATTCTTGGCTCGTTTGTTGTGGTTATATTTAACCGGAATTTCATCTGTTTTTTTTCGCAGATACCCTACAGTTCATACCTCTTGTCCAACAAACTGATGGACGGCGTCTCAGAAACAGCTTCTACTTCAACAAACTGGTTCCGAACACAGAAACAACCCGGACCGTTCTGAGCAGAGGTCGCGAAACTACGCGGCAAGCTTACGAAAATCCTTTTAACTCAACAGTTAGAGATTCACCTGTTTTCGAACCAACCTTAAGTAAAATATTTTTGGTATGTATAGTGAGTTAGAGGCATCAAAGCGGACGAAATTCTCACTAAGATCAAGAAATGCACTTCCTCGGTGGACTTCAAAAGCCATCGTCCCTCTGCAATTCAATTTTTCAGTTGTATAGCTCAATAGGTTCTAAATATCTTGAAGTTAATTTCTTTCAGCAAAAAGGAACTGTCCACCATGCCGTACAAGCAACTTTAGCATATGACTTAGTTTCATCGGCTTATGACCAATAGCGCCTGAAACTATGCAACGAATCATTCCCTATTTACTTTATACAATTTCAGTACAGCGAACATACACAACCATACGTATACATAAAAGGCATTTTGTTTACTGTACACTTCTCAAATATCATATGAATTAAATTTTTTAAATCAAATTATGAATATTGTTTTGTACCGACTTAAGTCTTTGGTTGTAAAGACAAGATGCAAATAACCACTTATGGTTCAAGCAAGGAAAAATATGATGTATTAATGCTGTGTAGACTTCCTCAACTATGCGGCATCGAATGAAATGAATGCGCCTACCAAATAAAAATCGGTGTTGGAAGCTTTAAGATGATCTCCTGGTACTGGAATCAACTTATAGATTTTAATGGCAAAGTGGATAGATATACCTCAGTAAAATGTGTATGATGACGCAACTGAAATGTCAGATGCGCAAAGGTATTCGAAAAATGGACTACTTATTTAAAATTTCTTGCAAAGTATTGCAGTTACTAATCTCAGGTGTACTTCTGCACGTCGTACCTTAGAGAGAGTCAAACTAATATTATTCTGATTCAAAGAGATTACGCAGATGCCCTATCATTAAGCATGTCCAACTAATTGCAAATACATACACACATAGACATTCATACATATAAACATATGTATGAACATACATATACATATGTATATACTTTTATGATTCTCAGATGTGAGCTAACATTTATGTGTCCTTGTCATGGTCCTTTGAACTACCAAAGCCCACAGCTTCATACATAGGTATTTATTTATACAACAACAACAAACCTTTTTTCATTTTGTTGCCTTGGTCGTGTAACACATTTTTACGATCATCGCATCGCCACGCAGCACACATAAACACATGCGACATTAGAATGTTTACAACTTTCGTGCGAAAATCAACCACCTCACTTCCCTATGCCGCTGCTACTCTCTGAGCACATTATGAGCTGACGCAAAACGATACGAAAATGTTTCATCATAAACTTCAATAATCGTAAATATAGATTTCGGTTTTTACTACCTTGGGGAGGGCGCAAGTGAAAGCGAAGAAAATGACCAAATCGACAAATGGACAGGCCATGCGGTCGGTCATTTGAAGCGACAATTAGATGTACGCAATACTTAGTAGCAACAACAACAACGATATGTAATATAAGCAACAGCAGCAATAATAATGAAGTAAGGGGATGCGCAGCTGAAATGTGGGTGGATTGATAGAAATTAATAGCGACTGCTGATGTTTTGGCTGTTGATGATGCTACTCAACAACAACAAGTGCAACAAAAGATGCAAGTGATAGGAGTATGTCGGTAAAATAACAATTGGCATCTAATAACTTTGTATATGTGTAAATACGTAAGCGTAAAGGGTGTACCGAATGCTAGTTTCTTTTTGCCAAATTTAAAAAACTTAAATACATTTTTATTTCCGGATCAATGTGAAAATTCTCAGAATAATGAATTTATTGAGATTTGAATTCGATAAATAAGCTTAAGTTGAGGTAGATGACGTCAGGTTGCAGATTCGAGGAATAAAATATTTTTTTCTACATACAGTGACACAAACAAATGACTAAGTATTTTTATTTAATATTTGTAATATTTTTTCCAGCTAAATTTTTTTGTTATTTTTATATAAAAATATCGTGTTAATCACAAATTCAAACTTTATATAAAATTTAGGAAAATTAAACAAATTTTCATTAAAATTTCAACTTTTTATTCTGAATTTTTAAAAAATTTTTGGGTATACAGTTTTATAGCCCATATAATTTTAGTGCAAGTTTCAAACTGCATACCGAAAAATTTTCTAAAAATTCAGAATAAAAGTTTATATTTTGATAAAAATTTTTAGAATTTTCCTAATTTTTTTATAAAGTTTGAAACTGTGATTTACACGGTTTTGGTTAAAGCTTAGATGATATATTTATATAAAAATAACAAAAAAAAATTTGCCCAAAAAACATTACGAATATTTGAAGAAAATAAACACGTGGTGGTTTGTTTGCGTCACTGTAAACACCTTTAGTGTAAGTTGCTGGTAGACTCGACACATACAGTGGCTCAAACAAGTGACCATGTGCTGATTGTTTTTAATATTCACAATGTTTTGCAAACTTTTTTTCCTTATTTTTCTATTAAAATATTGTGATTATATGATATATGATTTTGAGAGCTTTTGTGGTTTTTTTCTAAATTTTACTCATGTCTCGAGTAAAAAAATAAAACAAGGACACAAACATATATGGTCGGTCCGCTAAAAATTTCGCACACAAGAAGAGAGGGAGAGAGACTGCGTGACGTTTCGAAACTTTGAGAAATCACTCTCATGTCCCCTCGAAATTCTTCTTTTATTCCAAGAAGTATCTAGTATTCAATAGTAGTGATAAAGAGTAAATTGAAACTTCTTTTCGGCCCATCCTTTATCTCACTAATTCCTCGGTGGACTATCTCTCTCCCCGCTCTTTTCCACTCCCTCTCTCTACTGCGAACATTTCAGGCACATGGTGACTTGCTAAAGAAGAAATGGGCACTCTGTGATGACAGCGGTAGTGATAACACTCTTACTTCTGTGTTGCTACTGCCTTTCATAAGATCGTCATTGTTGCTAGCATCATTGTTGTTATTGCTGCTGTCGCTGCCGATGTCGGTTGCCTCATATTAATGTTTCCTTGGTCAGTCAGTTATTACATTCAATTTGGTTATATTCGCCCCTTACCTAATCCCTTTCCGCTGCTCTAATGCACATCTTTCTTCGACGAAATGGACACTCTTAAATTCCGTCCTTCAATACTTGTATATTGAGTAGTAATAGCTAAGTATGGATGGATGCAAGTATGAATGTCAATACAAAGATTCCCCGTTACTACTGTGGTCTTCCGGGCACAGCGTTGATTTTTATTGATGACATAAATTTTGCTTAACACGGAAATTGGTTTTGGATGTACTCGTATGTGTGTATTTATGAGTAACATTTTTGGGTGGGAGATGGTTAACCACCGCAAAATTTAATTCTTGAGCTTTAAATTTGTTTCTAATTATTCCTTTGTTTGTAAAATATTTCAAATAAGACACGAAACAAACTAACTAACTAATTAAGAAGTTCTCAAAAAAAACAAAATAAAACCAAAAAGTTTCGAAAAATTAAGAGAACTTTTCGAAAATTTTCGAAATTTTTTCAAAAAAAATGATACCCTAGAAGCTATAAGCAAAAACTATAAACAAGTTAAAACCATTGTGAAATTTCGTATAGTCTCAGAAAGACCCTGAAAATTTTGGCGATATCAGGAAACTTTTGCCTAAAAAACCTCGAAAAAAATAGGAAAATTGTTTCAATATCAGTAATTTTTTTTTTACATTTTTTGCTTTAAAAGCTGTACGCAAAAAATATCGAAAAACTCCGAAAAGTTTTTTAAAAATCACTAAAAATTAAAAAAAAAAAACAAAAAACCGAGAAAAAACGCTGTCAATATCACCAAATGTCTGACCTATTTTAGCCCAAAATGACCATAAGCAAAATTCATCGAATGAGGCAAAATAAATTCGAAGTTCTCGGAAAGTCCCCAAAATTTAAAAATATTTAAAAAACGAAAAAACTTAGAAAATAATGTCAATATCATTTTGTTTTAATGGTTTTTTTTCCCCCCAAACAACGATAAGTCAAATTATCTAATATCCCGGAAATTTGTGAGAAATTCCTGGAAAGTCCCACAAATTCCGATAAGAAAATAAAAAGGAAAAATCTGAGAAAAAACCCTAAAAATTTTGGCAATATGAGTAAATTCTTCAAAAATCAAATCAAAATCAAAAAACTTCTAAGCACTCAAATTTTTGAAAAATGCTTCGAAAAAAAATAATTTCGGAAAAACCGAGAAAATGCTGTCAATATCAGCAAATTTTTGACCTATTTTGCCTTTAAAACCAACAAGGAAATATTACCGATTCACGCCAAAAATTTCGAAAATGTTTTGGTGAGTTCCCGAAAATCTAAAAAAAAATTTAAAAAAAACCCAGAAAATTTCGTCTAATACCAGCAAATTATTTACCTTTTTTGCCCTAAGAAGCGATGTGCAAGTATTATCGAATATCCCCGAGTCCTGGAAAGTCAAAAAAATTCCGATAAAAACTAAAAAGGAAAATACGAAAAAAATATGAAAAGTTTGTCAATATGAGTAAATTTTTCAAAAATAAAATGAAAATAAAAAATTATCGAGCCACCCGAATTTTTGACAAATGCTAGGGAAGTCTTGAAAAGTTCAGGAAACCCAGTTAAATTTTGTAAATATTTTTAAGTGTTTGTTTTTTTTTGTACTAAACATCGAAAAGCACCAATTATCGAAAACTTCGAAAAGTTTCTAAAAAACCTGAAAAAATCCGAAGCAATATTGGAAAAGTATTCAAAAACCTGAAAACTATAGTCTATTAAATTTTTCACTTATATAGAGATAAGCAAAATAATCGAAAAACCCCGATAAGTTACAAAAAATCCTGAAACAATCCGAGAAAATTTTTAAGTTTCGAGAAGCCCAAGAAAATTAAATCAATATATATTATCAAATATTTGCCTTCTTTTCCTTAAAGGGCGATAAAATAACTTATAGATAATGCTTGCTTAAAATATTAACAGTCAAAATAGTTAAAACCGTAAAAAAATATCGTTCTACAAAGTGAGATACTCTAATAGTATTTTAAATTTTAATATTTTAAATGTCCTTCACATTATCTGGTATTTGTAATTTTTGTTCGATACATTTATCGTTAGATACCTATGATGCTCGCTATCTTGATCAATTTCTCAACATATCTATCAACAGTAAATGATATTCACATAGTTACTGCTGTTGATTCCCATATAAGTTCCCAAAATTTAATCGATCTATTTATTGTTATCGATAACAAAAATCTAATAATTGCACATTGCAGCCGCTTAAAAAGTCTTGATGTGCGCTAAAGATAATAAGTGAAGCACAAATTTACTTTCGTTAAATTCAAACACAAATATTCCAGTCTAGCTTCTATCAATCGAAAACAGGCCATTGGCCTCTCACTCCCCCCCACGAGCTCACCTCTGTCTGCATTAGATAACCCCAAATGACCGACGCAACTCAGTGTGTGGTCACGTAGCATTCAATGAATATATGCATGTACAAACATTATGCCACTAATACATCAATATTGACAGCTAAATGTCCTTTTGCTATTACACCATCAATGCTAAGCAACAGTGAGCCTCCACAATATTGAAAGAAAAAAAAAACAACAGCCAGTAGCTATAACGAAGCACTATTGATTGCCAATCGTAAATCAAGTAAATGATGAAAAATTGCACGCATAGCCTAACAGCAGGCGCGCAAGCAGCGGAGATGACACAAAAATTGGACTTGAATTGAATTGAAGATGAGCCTGGCTGGGTGGGGATAATTTGAAAATAGCATGCGAGGAATGTGTGTACTATTTATGGAAAAGTAAAGAAAGCAGTGGTGTCATTGCACACGCATGCTAAAATACATATGTATATGTATGTATATATATTTATATATGTTCGAAAACACGGTTGAGCTTCGCATTTTTTGTTGATGTCCTGCTGTTCAAAGTACACAATTTTGGCGATTCAAAAGGAGGCTCATATTCTAATTCAGCTGTTTGTTGTAGCCTTGTTTAGTAGCAATTTTTTGACATAAACAAATGGAAGTCACTGCTCTATTGACAGGCAAATAATTACGGCAATTTATTGGTCATCCACCTTTCACATGTGTACATACATAGGTAAGTGGATCTTTGAGAAAAAGCTAAAAAAAAGAGAAATGCGATGCCAGAAAAAATTAGGAGTATTTAATCGATAATTGCAACCTTTGAATGAAATGTACTTCTACAAATGCAGAAGAGCATGAAGAAATAAAAAATCCGCGAAAAATATTAAAAAAAAAACTTTACATTTAGTCATATCCCCAGTTTGCGGTGGAGCCTGCACGGCTGAAAAAGTAATGTAATTTCAATGTCTGAGGATAGTAGCCCTTCCGAAAGTGACCTCTGGGATCTGTATTCGATGGCAAGTGGATGTAGGCAAGCTAGAGCATCTTGGTTCTACTCCTGCGTGTACATTTTCCTTGTGCTACTAAAAAATTGCCAGTCGAGTAGTGAACTCATTACACCTTGCGACAAAAGCCAAAAAATTTAAAAACACAAGAAACAATCAATATACTCAAGAAACTAGGAGCCAAATATAATAAAACGGTGTTTTAATAATTTCTCTCAGACGACAGGATTTCTTTAATTACTTTACATATAATTAAAAAAAATAATAATAACTATTCCAAATTTTCAAAGATTTTAAAGGATAAAGTTTTAAAAGGGCATTTTCAACAGCTATTCTATAGCGAACAGCATACATGGAAATAAGTTTAAATTTAGTAAAACAAGCCAGTCACCCAAGCCGTGAACGTCGCCAGGCAAAAGGCTCAAGATGCAATTATTGACACGCGTTAACTCAAAAGCTCCAAGACGTACTTTTGAAGTAATAGTCACCCTAGATTTTAAAAGTTTCTTCATTGCTGCGAACAACGATAAAACACTCGATGCATTGGGCCGTATAATAATATTTTTTTTTCCTAAGAAGGTTAAAACGCTACTCTTTTACGAGTGTACTCGGGGACGAAAAGTACGCAGAGACAAAAACTGTTAGTTCCGTTAGGTGTTATCCGACTACAAAATGTCAAAATAAATGGCTTTCCTGATAATATCGCCTTAGTCGATGCAGCGAAGCACTTACATAAGTGAAACACATGACAAAGTGGACAACACTGTACCGCTTGTTGAGGCGTGGCTTACGCAGAAAGACCTTCCGCACGCAGAGCATTAAATGCAGTTCTAAAGTGGCCATGGCTGCTCTAAAACTTACTTAAATCATTTAGGATGCAATCAGCACCCCGTCAGCGACATTTACGGTGGAAACATTTCAGAAGACGTGGACCAAATGTTTCTTTTGAGCAGACTTTTCGAATAAGTGATTATCTGCGCTGGAGAATATAGTCCTGATTCTGATGCCCAGAACATGCTATAGCGGACACAAGGACGAAGGTGAGCCCTGCGACGCATCACGACGGCAAGAGAAGTAATGCTATGCGGCAGTGCAGAAAAAATCTCGCATTAGCAAGAGAAGAAGTTGTGCAAAGATGCATTTTAAGGATGTAGGAAATGACGCTTACTTGTCGTATGTGGCTATGATGGATGGATATGAATTAGCCTGACTGGATCCAAGTTGAAACGTTGATGGACTTCATCAGAACTATAGCGGAGTTAAAGCAGAAGCACTCACCAACTCCCAAAGAAATACTTACTTAACAGATATGCCAGGAATAACAATAATAACACAGTACGAGGTCCAGTTCTTAATCAAGCACCGACGATTACTGAGTTGGACGTTCTATTATTTCTATTGCTAGCACGCAAGGTTCTGCGATCTGATCCACTGGGAAGTTGAGAAAATATCAATTTTACAATATGGGAACAAGTACATACATATGTATAAGTGACGCGGTTTCAAATAGCGAAGTGGGTTAAAATATAATCGGAGTAAATTCATATATATGGGGTTTTCAACTCGCTGAACCCGGTTCCGAGGTCTGTTAGCTTCCATTCTGTCATATTAGAGGTCACTTCATGGTCAAAAAGGAAAAACATTTATTCAGTAAAGACAAAAATTCATATACATAGGTTTTTGTTGTCGCTGAATCCGAATATGGGGATCCCTTGATTCTTCAAGATCATCTCAAGGTCAATTTCAGAAAAGTTGTATAGAACTTTCAGGTTTATTCAATGAATTTTACACAACTTGACCATCAAATTACCTCGAATCTGACTTGATGGTGGCTAGCAGACCTCTTATTCGCATTTAGCGTATCCAATAAAATAGGGATATAGAGGTTTGGTTCAATATGCTGAAACTTGTTTTTGTAAATAATTATTTTCGGTCCCTGCCTAGAATGGCTAGGCCAGGCCACTGCAATACAAACCAACCTAACTTAGTCTATTTTAGTCGAAGATTTTGATATTACGCAAAATTAGGGTTTTAAAGTTATTAGTGGAGTAAGTATGTATGTAAATAAGTAAATTTTAAACAATCCCACCATTGAATGTGCCATAACTGTCAATAAAAGAGAAAATACATACCCCATGGGTAGGTCTAAATATATGCGCGCGGACAAATATTGCAAATTAGTGACATATTTGAAAAATATTTTACAATGCCATCTAAACTGAAAAATGTATGTCTACCAAATAAATTTTCATACACCCATACAAAAATAATGCTCATATCTTCACAAAAAGCACACTGCTTTCGAATGAAAGCTACTTTTATTTGAATTTATTGGTTGTCAACATTCGAGGGCATATGCACGACAAACTTGGTGAACTGTCAAGCTAGCAGCTCGTCGTCATCGTCATCAAAGCTCCCCAGCTAGTTATGTAGGTGACTGCCATACATTGTAAATGTCAAATGGTATTCAAGGTGATGTTGTAAGCGGAAGCAAACAAGGGCGTGCGGAAATATTTTAAGGAATTCATGTGCATATATTGCATATGTGTATGTATATATGTATGTTTGCCGCGAAAATTGTCAACCACCCTGCTAGCGGCTAATGTGTATCAATATCTCAAACAAAACAGCGATCCACCAGCGCTGGCAGCTAATAACGCTATAGCTACCAGCAAGCCAAGCCTTGAACTCACTATGCACTTTTTTTTTGTCCGCCCCCACCCTCTGCTCGACTGCTTGCGCTGTGCTCCTGAGTGCCTGCACACCGGCTGTCTATCATTAATATTTATTATTTTGCCACATACTTCGACGTAAGTCTGCCTTGCGACTCGAACTACCACCTCCACTCTCCGCTACTTGTGTGTGCATAGAGATTTTCGGAAAAAAATAGGATTTCCCGCTATTCTACGAGTATGTCAGCTTCTTGCGATACGGGCACGCATTCGCTTTGATATCCTAATAAACCAAAACGACAGACAGGTTTTTGATATTTTAATATTCTGTATGAATATGAATGAATATATATCTGAGTGGCATACTTACATATATACACACTCATTTGTGTTGTTGTTTTATTCTATTAGTACCATTAGTTGTCATTCGATTCGGTGCGAAATTTATGAACTTAATGCACTCAACTGAGAGTACATATAAATACATATTTTGCTCTTTTTTTAGCATTTTTTTCTTTCATCGAAAACAAATGGCGCTCTGCAGTAATGACACAACTCAAATTATAATAATTTTCAGCGGAACCAATTAAAATTTTCGCGTTTCATGTTTTAGTACTTAATTATTGTGGATTATTTGCCGTTTTCCATGTTTATTGAGTTACTGGAATGTATGTATTGAGTTCATTAATGTTTATTGAGCTATTGAAATTTATCGATACGTAGAAACCTAGATGTCGATATTCGATTTCGATATTAAATGTGACATTCATCGAGTTATAGATATGCATCGAATTTTCGAAATTTTTCGACCGTTGCGAAGACAAATACGACGGCCAATACGAAGACGAACTACGAATCCAAACATGACTGCGAAGAACAACCCAAAAAGAATGTGAATACAAGGACGAAGACGAACACGAATATGAAGATAAATACGGAGACGAATGCGAAAATTTAAACGAATTGTCATACGAAGACGAATATGTCTACGAAACTGAACTTGGAGATGAATCCGAATATGAATACGAAGATTAAGACTAAGGATACGGTTAATATTAAGTTTAACAAAACTGCTACAATATGAAGCGAACTAGAAATGAATCGAGGTAATTTTCACTTTGGTAGTGTGACCCAGATGCACTGGGATTTTATTTTTATTTACTTTTTTTAAGGGGAATTTAATTTTTTTTTTTTTTTTTTTTCATATTATTTTGTGTTCTATCGTGTCTTTTTATTTATGCATCTTCCTGCAGATTTTTTGTGGTTTCGAAATAGGTTGGAAAACACTTCCGAATTGGGTAATTCATCTGACTATAGCAGAGTATTTACAAAAAACCTAGCATTTAGAAAAGTTGTCAGCCATTAAACTGTGATGCAAATAAATTGCTAAAAACTACTGAAATAAACACAATTTCGAGTTATGTTGTTATTCCAAAGGACCATCCCTATGTGCTTACGTAAATATAGATATAAGCCATGGATACTTATGTATGTATGTATGTATATCCGCATGCCTTATGTCAAATATCATTTAGCAGTGAGCAGCGAACCACCCACCTTAAAAGCGCACCCATTTTACCGTAAGTTCTTTTTCGACCCCTCCATTCCAACTTGCACTGGTTGTCTACATTGACGTCTCTTTTTTGGCTGCACATTTCACATATCGGCGTCGAATGTTTGATAGATTATGTCAAAATATGAAAAATTGTATCAACTGTCATTTGACAGTGTTGCATGCGATTGGGCGTGTATTCGCATGTGAGGGTGATACACTTCCTGATACACACATGCTTATGAACACCTACATACATACATATATAAATGGCATTTGGAACGGTGATAGCTGTAATGTGCTTTAACGGTAAGCATTTGGTACCACAAAAAAAAAACGGAACGTGTTCGGAATTTTTAAAAAGTGCCATTAATCGTAGGATGAGCTCATCGATGTCGGTATGATGTAAGAAGTAGCGTACTGCAAGGACAAAGATAGCGGGTGAGGGTATAATTCGAGATTTTTTTTAGATTTCTTGCATCTGAAGGAACCTCAAAGGTATTATATTACATACTGGTGCGCCACAAAGTTGTGCTCTCTGTAAACTACGTTTATGCTCTTGATTAAGAGAGCTTATTGTCATCGCCCCAAACTTTCTCATTTCTTCATTAAACTTTCCCTCTACCAAATCTAATCAAGCAATTTCATAAACCTGAACAGAGAAAACGCCTATAAATTTCCAGAAAACTCATAGTTTGAAAAATTTATCTTTGAAAACATTTCTTTCAAATTTTGGAGTAAATTGGAGCAGATTGTCTTGCGGTAAACGGCTTAGATATACGTTTCCCAACAAACTTCGTTATAAACGTAATCCTGCCGAGGGTCGCGTGTCCTCTTCAAGGCGGAAAGGCTTAATGTGATTTTCTATATACCAATCACATTCAGCAATCTGGGGATTGAGAACTTCCTCGTAAACAGGATTTCAACACAGCTCTGTACAAGGATTGTAAGCGCTAAGCTAGGAAGCAGCACAGTCACCAGGCATCCAAAACTGGAGACTCCCCAAGATGGTATACTGTCGCCGTTGCAGCAGTTCTGTGTATTAAATAGCTTTCTTCCATGACTTAACAGGCTGGGGTCAACATTAATCCCTCGAAGACCGAACTAATTTTGTTCACCACAAGGTAAAATATTCCTAATTTTATTCTACCTTCCCTAAATGGGTATACCCTTTCTCTGTCCCTTTTAGTCATTCTTACACAGAAATTAAATTGATTAAATTAAACACATATCACTGAGCTGTGCTGTATTCTTTCAGGAAATTGTTGGTGACAACTGGAGCCTGTGCCCTGATCGGATGCTGCGGCTGTATGAGTCAGTGCTTGCCCAATTATTGCTTACAGTTCATCGGCTTGATGGAAAGCCGTGGAGATGAAGTACCCTATTAAGAAAAGTGCTTCAAAAAGTTGCCTTAGGTGGAGGAAACTCGGTATCTGAAATGGAACATCAGCATAACTTTTCCAAGAAGGAAGGTGTGAACGCTTCGAAGCATCTATTTTTACGAACGGCTCAAACATGGATTTTGGCATGGTGTGGGTGTTTTTTTCTACTGGCCTCTAAATAGAAAAGTATGCATATTCGATTACCCAGCTCGGCCAGTGCTTTTCAGGCGGAAGTCTTTACTATCAAATGGTCGTGGAAATCAATAGGTATTATTCGGAGCTAGGGACTATCATTGTTTTTTCCTCGCATAGTCAGGCGACGTTGAAGCCACTCAGGCTCTGTAAGTAGCACCTCCAGGAAATAAAACAGTGCAAATATTAAGTTATGCTTTTAGCTGATAGGCTTGTCGTTGCACTGATATCACTGAAACACTGAACTGGACACTGAAAATATCGACGAGCTAGCCATAAACGGGAGGTTCTTTTACTTCTGAGTTATATCAAGAATCCCATCTCTCAGTGCTGGTAAAATATGGAAATTCTGCGGAATCTGTAGGAGTTTGCGATACATTTGTTGTACAAACTAAACTTCAGTTATCAGCGAACTGGGCACAAAGGATATGTCTCGACCATCGCAGGATCGCAGGGCCTTGGATACTCATGCGACCATACTAGGACAACACTAGACAACACTTATTGTCATGGCTGTATTTCATCAGGTACAGAACGTGTATCATCTCCTGTGTGACTACCCAGCACTAGATGGGTGGGCCACTTAACAGAAATAAGTGATGTTAACCCACTGCGAATCCTTACGTTCCTAAAATATACAGACTGGATCTAAGAGAAATAATTTTTTCCGCTTTTCCAATTTCGATGGGAGAGTCCAATCTGCCTAATCAATCAGTCAATCACCCTGACTCGATTTTTTCAAACCGGTTTCTACCTCTCAATAAAAGTTTAGAGCTTTTTGAAGTTTTCAAGGCTTTGTCCAGTTTAAGGGAAATGCCTAAATGGAGAGATCAATACTTTTACTCCAGCTCCGAAGAACGTTAGTTCTTGATATTGCTGAGATCAGAAATTGAACTATGGACCTCCCGAGTAGCGGTAGGAACATCTAAGCACACCACTACGGCGGCAAGAGCACTACTCAGATACGAAAAACATCAGAAAAAATTTAAAAAAAGTTAAAATAAGACCAAAAGATAATTTTTCACTGATTTTGATTTGTTTTACTTGTGATCTAAAATAAGTTAATTGTAAAAAAAAATAGTTTTAAAACAAGCTTTCCAAATATGAACGAAATCGGACCATAAATATTGGTTTACCAAATATCTCGACTGCTTCGCCACATATTGGATAAGTTCATCTTTCGTATTGTATTGTCATCGGATTCTGAGCCAACTGTGAAGTTGTAAGCCTCTAGGTTATCCAGAAGTTGGTTTAAAATTGTTTGCGATATTTGTCCCTAACAAACATACATACATTCATTCAGAGCAAGTTAAATAAAAGCTTGTAAAAACTTGTAAGTCATTTTTCTTTGCTCTTTTCTAAAACAAAGCCATGTTTAATGTTATTTTAACCGGCTTATCCGGTCTTTTTTCTTAATTCCAAAATACTTAGAGAATCCGTTTTTGGAAAAAAATGAATAATCCAATATCCTACAGCCTAAGCTCGGCTATTGTTGTATAAAATGGAGGTAGAGTTGAAGATTCTGTGCAAATATTTTAGTATGTAGGTTAGGGCGGAGAATAGTACTTTCAGGCCACAAGAGCTGCGGGCGTGGAGGTTCGTCGACTTTTACCATTGTCCACATTTCTTCATTTCAGCAAATTCCTATTACGATGAATATTTTTGTTCCGAGCCTATATGGTGACGTCCCATTGTGCGCTCCCACTCCTCTACGATAGTTCCGCGACTGAAAAAGGGAGAAAGGCTTAACTAAGTAGTTATCGACCCCGAGTTTAGTCAGGGCTTTTGGTAACTTTTTCAGGATATTATTAATAGCCGCTCCATATCGTGGATGGCATCAACCATAAATTTTTGTTTTTAGTAAAATTATTTTGGAACTGGACAATATTTTGACTCATTTTATTTTAAAATAAAAGCATTATGCATCGATGTCTTGTGCTTTCAGAATTCTTGAAATTTCAAATCTATTTATTCCTTGAATAGCCAATGAAATCTAAATTAAATCGAAGTATTTCACAATATGCCATATTCTTCCCTCCATAGCATTGAACTTTGCCTAAATGGGCGCCACCTTATCCCCAACAAACAATCAAAATTAAATTAACGAACAAACACAAATCACAAGAAAATCCGATGCTTACCACAAATCGCCTTGCCCTCAACCTCAGAGCCACCACAACCCACAAACAATCGTATACCGATTGCTCAATCAGATATAGGAAAACGAAAAAAAACGCAGTTAATAGCACACATTGGGGCAGTGTTTTTCATGAATTGAAATCACATAAAAAAGAAAATTGCTATCAATGGCAAAAAGAAAACAGCAACAACAACAGCAACAAGAACAATAACAGCAGCCACAATGCCAAATCCAATTCAACAAGAGCAAATCAAAAAAACAACAAATGAAAACACCACAATTCTAAGCGAGCAGTTGGGGGAAAACAAAATTGGGGCAAATCGCTAAGAGAATGTAGAAATCAAAAAATTACAATGGAATTTGAAAAAAATCAAGATTTTAGATTTTTGATACGCATTCACGCGCAACACTCAAACGCCAAAACAGCAAAAGCAAAATACGAGTAACATTGGCAATTCCCTTCCTGCGTTGGCAAACGCGTGTTCCGAAAACAAAAGTCGTCTTGAACAAAGCACTTTTTGTGCGAGGGAGAGAAGTGAAAGAGCGCAATGAGGTTAACAAGTGTGATTGTTAACAAAGTGAAGAATTGGGAGTATTTTTTGCGCAGAGGGTGGTGACCTATTATGTGTAAGTGTGTTTATGTGTGACAGCAATGAATATGTCAGTTGTTGTTATTAGCTGAGTTCAGTGACATAACGATTTCTCTGAATTTGCTTGTTTGTTTACAAGGAGGCCGAGTGTGCGTAAGTGAAAATGCTGGCGATCTGCTTTAAGGGCCTTGAAAACCACTCGTACGCCTACAAAACTTCTCTAGGAATTTTAGTAGAGGCACAACTTTTGGAATCAGCTTGAGTTTATGTGGATGTCGATGCATTGCAGTGATTGAAGCAACAAGCTATCTCCTAGATATATATGAACTGCAAGCCTTTGGAGCAAGCAATATTAACAAAGTCAATCATTGGACCATCTAGTTCAGTGCTCGTCAAACTTTTGAGTGTGACGGACCGGCTGCAGTTTTTCTATTACGTCGGGGACCGGGACCTTTTTTTATTGATTATTTTTCGTTTACGATCATCTCACATATGTATTAAAATTTGTTTAAATGAATTTCTTTATTAGCCGGGTGTCTATATATGACCTATTACCATTTAATGATAGCAGATATTAGCGATTTTTTATGAATGTTTAACAAATTTAAGTTGTTTTTATTATACAAGTTGTATATAGCCTCATTAAACAGTAATATAAAACATCAAAAAATCGTTGTCCATTTCGCGACGCCCTTTGCGGACCGGCGACTTATGGCTTACGGACCGGCACCGGTCCGCGGACCACCACTTTGGCGAGCACTGATCTAGTTCACCAAGTATCATGGAAAACGCTAGTGGAATACTAAAGGCTTCAACCAACAACCCGGGGTATTACAGAGAATTTATTCTGTAGCTGCCCAGCTGAGTAGCTGTCTTTCTCTTGACAGACTACTCAGAGTCTGGAATAAATCTAAAAATTGAGGAGTAGTAGCAATGATTTCCTCAGCCATATTCTCTCTTTGCCTTAATTACAAAAGAAAATTGCATATAAACGAGTACTTAAAAAATCGATGTCGTTTTTTCGGAAATATCACAAGATTAACCCAAATTCAATCCATATCCAAATCCAAGTCGAATCCAAGCCCACTCAAAATTCAACTTCAATCTTAGTCCGATTCAAATCAAATCGAATCCTAGACCCTAATACTAATTAAATCCTATTCCAATCCAAATCGCATCTAAATGCAATCAAATCAAGTCCAATAAATTCTTTTTTATACCAGTCTGATTCAATTTGAATCCGATTCCCATTAAAATCCAGTTATCCCAATCCAATGCTAAAAACCCAAATTATATCCAAGTTTTATTCAAATAGAACTCAAATCAAATCATATACAAATTCAAATCCAATCCAAGCCCTATTCACATCCTATTCATGTAAATAAAATCAAAATCTCTTCCAAACCCAGGGTAATTGGAACTCCATTCAAGTCCAATACAAATCTAATCAACTCCAGATTCAATCCATTTGCAAATCCAATCCAGAGCCCAACCAAGTGTTAGTTTAAATTTAAGTATAATCCAAATGCAATACAATTCACTCAAAACTACTCGATAAAGTCTGATTGGTTCTCGTAGAGTCAAAATAAGTGCCAGAGTGATTGGTAAAAGCGGTAACGTTATTGGCGGGAATAGTTTCCGAAGTCTTTTGACAGGCCCGTTCTGCTTGTTACCGAATATTTGTAACCGGGAAGTTTTGTTACCAAACATTGACACCACTTCTGGTACCTTGGTAACAATTTAATTTATTCAAAAATTCAGCTATGAAGTTTTGTAGAAATTCTGGAGTTGCATACATCGCGGGGCAATATTTTTATACCCGAGCGCACTTGTGCACAAGGGTATTATAACTTTGTTCACATAACGGTTGTTTGTAACAGGCAAAACGAATCGAGATAGATATAGACAAATGTATACATAAATGATCAGAATGAAAAGAGAAATCG
>NW_016164648.1:0-2451 GCF_001687245.7 Rhagoletis zephyria | reverse complement strand
AATTTGTACTAAGCTCGGTATAGTTATTGTGCTTGCCAAATAAAAGCAAACCGTTGAAAATTGTTGAAATCGGACTAAAATTGAGGCCGCTTTTCATATAACGGTAAATTTCAGATATGCTTGAAATTTCAATATTTCGAAATTTAAGGACGCTAATTTACTTAAAATGTATACACCCCGGCTTATCATGTAGCGGTAGCTTTCGGAAAGGTGGAAAACATATATTTAATACTTGCGCCGGGTATTTAATGTTCGGCTCCGCCCGAACTTAGACTTTCTTACTTGTTTTTTTTGTTACCTGCTTATGAGATGGTAACAAAGTTTTCGGTTACAAAAGTGCGCAGAATGAGAAAATGGTTTAAAACAGGAACTTATTTACCGGTAACAAGATTATTGTAGGCCTGTTAATCTAATAAAATACACTCCTCCGTGTACTACACAACGGTAAACTTAGCCCACATGTTAATCTTGCTAGACTCAAAATCTAATCTGTAATTACTTATGAGGAACAACAGAGCACAAAGCGAATTTTTTGAATTAGTAGGAAGGAATTTGGGAATGATCTCAAACACGTTTAATAAGATACGGTTAATAAGTTTTAAGAGTCAGTTATTTTTTTAATAAATTATATTTTTTCGGTAACAACGCATTTTCTTACACCACATAGCCTCCTTTGGTCAGACAGATTTGGTGTAGTTTTTTTTTTTTGATTTTTTATCCCAGGAGTAAAAGCTTTCTGGGTTATTACAAAGGAGATACTAAGGTCTGTGGTTTCGAAAATCTAACTTGGCTTAACAGAAGTTTACATTCTCTAAAAAAAAAACATATAAAATATCTGGTATCTCATAAGTATTTGCGGAGCATTGTTGCTGGGAAACATATGCTCTTTCTTTCTTCCCCTCCTACGGTAACTGAAGAAGCTTCAAATTTAAAAAAGTGTTTAATTTAAACATTATGATGAAGTCATTAAGCTGCTAAGACTTGCCTTTATATATCGATGGTCCTCTGAAGTAACGATATAACTCAAAACTCAACTTTACCTTCGAAGGAATTTTAGAAGGTCATTGATTTTAACGGATTCAAGGTCCTCCAAGTTATAGAAGAATTATATACATAGTGTCCCCACACCTTCTTCTTCGCCTGAATAGAGCAGGGCACTGGCACAACAGGTGCAGAATCATTTCCTCCTCTTCTTCATTTTGACAACTTATACAGAAGTCATGTAGTCGTACGCCTAGTCGATAGGCATGCCTGCCAATTAGGCAGTGTCCTGTTATAACATATACTAACAAACTGATATTCTGCCGGCCATAGTTTCCTGGAAGTTTTGAAGGCGATTTCGACATGCCATTTAATTGGTTCTACTGAATAATATGAAATTTTGAGTTGTTTCCTTTATTGCAGAGGGCCATCGGTATATAAGATTCCCAAGTTTACGCCAATAATCTAATAAAAAATATGCTTGCGTATCTTCACTTTTCATTATACACACTCGTATATGTATAGATATTCACTTTTATTACCAAACGCCATTAGCGCTAATAAATATTTACTACTTACATACGAACTTTTACGAAGAAAAACCAAATGATTATGGATTATAAGTAGATGTGCATAAGTAGGCATAAATACATAAATATATTCGAGCAATTCTTTAGATGTTATTATGTCAATATTTCCAAAGTGCTCAGAGTGAGCAAGCAAAGCCCAAACTGATGTACTTAAGTCATCGAAGATAAAGCTTTATTACTCAATATACTTGCATGTATTGAGTATGCTGTTGATTACTAAATTAAGTAGGTAATAGATCAAAGCCATTTTAGGGATGCATATGATAATGTATGCCTACATATCTGTGTTCGTATGGAAAAGTAGCTTATGTCGAAAGGTTGGCTTTAGTATAATGCGGCATTCCCTTTATTCTTTAAATGACAAGGAATTTGTGGATGAGACTTAACAAGAGTATTGACATGCTAGTATCGGAACTATTTCTTGCACGTTTCTTTGCCAAAAGTTGTTTAACGGCTCAGCGCCGGTGAGTCATTCGCAATCGTATGCTGCGAATGCCGATTTATACTAAAGCCAGCCTTTCGACATAAGCTACTTTTCCATACGAACACAGATATATATGCCCTTGTGTTTTTTTGTAGAGTGAACGTTACCATTACGCAGCCGAGTAGTTATTTACCTGTAATGATTGTATCAATCAAATAGAATAAGTCGTCAGAAAAATAAGCAACGCTGACGGATCATAATTTATCTTCGGATAAGCGAGTGGTATTAAAGCTATACATTTACACGTTTATGGATGAATATATTCATAGCACATGCACTGCAGAGATTCGAACTACTTTAGAAACAAAGCGGAGCTATCTCCGAAGGGGACGGTATGGGTTTTCGATTTTTTTCCAAAAAAGTACTTTCTCTCAACTAAGTGGCAGGACTGAGCAA
>NW_016164647.1:16172-30638 GCF_001687245.7 Rhagoletis zephyria | reverse complement strand
ACCTAAGTGCAGCTGATTAGCCGCTACTTAAACTTGACAGCGTAGTTGTTGTTGTCAATTCTGTACATGCATTTCGTCGTTTAAAGTGTAAAACCGCGTATCAACAAAATGCAAAACCGCGTATGTGAAGTTGTAGAAATAATTTTCTTGAGTGTAAAAATACTCATATTTCAAAATGGTTCTCTTTTTTATAAAGCAATCGCATATCTGCCTAGTATATTTCAGAACGAATGGATAAGGATTGAGCCAAGAGCCTGTGTGAGCAAATCCAATTTTTGGCAGCCAATGTCAGTTACGCGGTTTTGCAGAATCACGATACGCGGTTTTGTACTTTAAAGGACGATTTGCTTCCTTGTATTGTTTCAGGCAGTCTCTTCCTAAGCTATGTATTTGTCAATGTTATTGTGGCTTATTAACATTTAATTTTAATATTTTTATTGAGCTTTGTACCACGATTATTTTATTAAGAAAAACGGAAAAAACAAAAAGTCTAAGCGGTAGAAGTTATAGCAGCTCTTTCGGATATCACCACATCTCGTCCCCAGACTTCCATCCCGCATCATCGATGTGCAAAATCAGAAGCGTTAACCACTAAGCTATGCACACCCCATAAACTCGTGTTGCTGATTCATTTTCCTTATACTATGTCTCCATTGTGAGATTTAATGAAGATTTAGCCCTCTGACGAGATTTGACGTTAAATCTTTTGAGATATATCATATAAAATTAAATCTCGAAAGGCAGTAGATTTAAGTTAAATCTTCGTCAAATCTTCAATAATATTGATCAATAAGTACAATTTGTTGGATTTTTTTGTTAGTTTGGGAGGAAAATTAGTAATACATATTTACATAACTTTGGTTGTAATAAATTAAGAAAATATTATTTTAAAAACTAAAAATTTAGAAGAAATATTTTATAGTAATATCATGCAGAGTCTTCTCCGCTTTCTATAAGTCATTTACGCGCTGCGACGAAAAATTTATAAATTTCGGTAATGGTTCTGCTTCGATAACATTGCACCGAACATCCTCTAGAACTCAGTTCGTATTCATGATATGCCAAAGGCCCACGATTGGATTTTCGGTTCCCTCCTATGAATAAGAGAGTTCTACAAAAATTTTTCTTTCCGCAAATGTTTTTTACTGTTTTGATAAATTTTCTTATATTCGGCAAAATGATTCGGAATATGGTACCATTCTTTACACTTTCCAAACTATATATTATACATACATATTTACCACGAATAAGAAGCCAATAATATTCAGGATTCATATAATGAAATTCCGCTTGGTACCTTCCTTTTATGTGTCTGTCTATCAATGTCAGCAACTGTATTTGTAAAATCATACATAAGCAAACGTCAAATATTTAAAAATGTGAACGTCAAGCATATCTCGTAATGGTAATGGAGACGGTTGTGATTTAGCAACTGGATTTATTAAATCTTAATGGATAAATCTCTCAATGGAGACATAGTATTATTCAGCCTACTGCTATCAAGTACAGCTGATTTACCGCTATTTGAACTTGACAGCGTGGTTTCGAGCAGCTCTTTCAGCTTTGATTCGCTGTCGCATATTTGCTCTTCCGCGGTTTCGATTTCTCCAAAATTGGCCACTGCGTCACTAGACTGGGCACAATATATAATAACGGCGGAATCCTCTTGTACTAATTCGAAAATTAGTTCCGACGATGGTAGGGCGTCGATTGTTTCACCCAGTACAAATAAATTTTCCATTTCCACTTCCTATTTAATATTTTTGCTGAAAACCGGAATTTGTGTGCAAATGTACGTCGATTTAAATTATGCGTCTATTAGATAAAAGTTAACATTTTTATAAGCTTTTATTTAACTTCGTCATCCCGCGCAAATCGCGGAAATTTCCAATCGATTTTAGACTGACTTCCTGACAAGTTAGAGACTTGAAATTTTCAGCATAGTTCCAATCAGGATGACAATGCAATTTAAAATGTAAATGAATTCTCCATATCGTCCAGGGGTTTTGATTCAAAAGCGGTCAAAAAATAGTAAGATTTAAGGCTAACAGATCGTAATTTTCCAAAGAACGTAAAACCACTATAAAATTGTTAAAGCTGCCGGCGCGCCGCGGCGGTAGTGTAGCAAAGCTATTCCTAGTCTAGATATGAACCTCGTTGTAGGCATCGTATCAAGGAGATACAATTAAAAGACTCCAGATGTCGGCCCGCCAGAAGAAGTTAAATATTGCGCCTAAATATATGCCATGTTACAGCGGAAATGGACGACACGCCATTTCTTTAAATAAAATTAACCACTCTAATGAAAATTACTAACAAAGTTACTAAAAGGCATTTAGTGAAAGGAGTTATTCAAACTCTAATGAAAATTACTAACCATTTGTACTAAAAAAGCTTGTCGGCGAATTCAGCGTACATGCATAATTGGTTAGGTATGTATGCAGATATTTAAATTCCGGTTTGCAATTCGCGCGACAAGCTTTTTTAAAAACGAAGTAAATTAGTACAAATTGTTAGTAATTTTCATTAGAGTTTGAATAACTCCTTTCACTAAATGGCTTTTAGTAACTTTAACGAGACCTTAACTTATTTTATTTNTGCATTATTAATTTTACATTTTTCATGTAAATTTAACGTGAAACACGTTAATTTACTATTTTTCCTCCATAAATTGATAGTTTTTGATTTACATTGTAAATAACATGGCAAAATGTTAACTTTACATGGCCTTTTTTTTGAGTGTTCTGAAGCAAAATTAATGAAAGTTAGTTAATAATGTTGTATTTAAATATAAAATAGGATAAGTTAACAATTTTGGTGAATGCGCATGGCGCTGCCCACTTATGATAAAAAGTTTTATCTCCGTAACCCCTTTACTAAACCCGGTAAACGCATTGCTTTCGGTAATGGTTTAAAGTGTATCTGAAAGAAAAGCATCTAAGCTTTAAAATAAATATGATGACAGGGTGTCACAATAACAAGGTTCTTTAAAATTCATTAAAAACGAGTAAAAGTCTACGTTCGGGCGAAGCAGAACATTAAATACACGGCGCACGTATTAAATATATAGAGTTTTTCACCTTTCTAAAAACTACCATTACATGGTAAGCAGAGTGGTTTTACCCCTATTTCTAACAATTTCGATAGCATGTTCAGTTAAACTTAATGAGATAAAGTTATATAGTTACCAGTCGGCAGTAACATGCCCATTTTCTAAAATTCCACAATAATGTTATTTATTTTTAAGGGATTGTTGTGAGTATAAATTTTGAGTATATTAGCGTCCTTGAATTTCGAAACATCGAAGTTTATAGCATTTTTGAAACTTACCGTTATATTAAAAGTGGGCGTAATTTTAGTCCGATTTCAAAAAAGTTCAACGCCTTGCTTTTGCGTGGAAAGTACAATAACACTGTGCACCAAATTTCAAAAAGTTAGAGGTGATGGGAATCGGACAACAGCATTTCAATAATCTGGTCAAATAATGAAAAAGTACCAAAGGATTTGAAAAAGTTGGTTGCCATTTCTTTTGTATCTTAATTTGAAGTTGAGGAAATAAGCTCCTAATGAGAACGTATAATTTAAAAGCGCATTATCCTAAGTTAACGGAGCGGAAAGGGGAGGCGATTTGTGCAATTTTTGGCACAGCTCAATGTTCAACTGAAAAGTTTGTATTATATATGTATACGTGTATATATGTATGTACGTATAAAATTTATGAGCGAAACAAAAACAAAGTTATTGCACTTGTTTATTTTTGGACCTTCAACTCTCAACTTCAAATCGATATAAAATGGAAATGGGAACCAACTTTTACAAATTCTTTGGTATTTATTCATATTTTGACCACTTTTAATGAATGCAATTGGGCTCATCACTTTCCAGTGTTGTTGTTGTTATACCGAGTTTGGTACAAATTGATCGAACGAAAAGGGCGGTGCGACGCCCATTTTCCAAAATTTTATTTTAAACGTATTTTCTGCTAAAGAGTTATTGGAAACTTAACATAACATTTTGAATAAATTATCTTCAGTATTTACTGATTTATCGAAGGTTCCGTATTTCCCTAAATTACCGTTATATGGGTCGTGGGCGCGGTTATTGTCTGATTTTAAAAATTTTCTGCTGTGCCAAGACTTGCAAATGTGCCAAGTTTGGAAGAAATTGGTGGATCGGTTACAAAGATATACACATGTAATCATAAGTGAGCGTGGCCACGCCCACTTCCCCAAAATTTATAATATTCTTATTTTACGCCTTAAAATCATTGCAAATGTTAATTTTGTGTGAACAAGTTTAAGTAGTTACTTAAATATCGCAGATTTCGTATAAATGAAAACTGCCGTTATATGGGAGGTAGGCGAGGTTATTCTCCGATTTTGCCCATTTCAATACCATCCGTATGTGCTTAATCCTAGAACGCACATCCAGGTACCCGTGTGCCCACTTGCAGTTTTGAACTGCTGTGGCTAAAGTACTAGTACTTGTAGAGCATTGATTCTTCGGATCTTTGAAATTCGATTCTGTGGTACCGCACCCATAATCTTCTAAAGTGGGCACCTACGCAAACGCATAATACCACGTGTGTCCACTAGTTTTTATATGAAAAACTTAGGAAATAATAAGCTATTCATAGGTTTCGTGGAAAAATTTTTATTAAAAATCTTAAAAAATATAATACAAAACTTAAACATGAAATTTAAATGAAAATGTTTTATCAAAACATACAATTTATTCCGGTCACTTTTTCACCTGTGTTCCAGCCACTTTGGTTTTTATTTCCTTTTCATAGGTAAATCAGAAATGTTTCAGTACTCACTGTGAGGTGACAAAAAGTGATAATTTTACGTCCGGTTCTTGCAGCGCACGACTTCGAGTGCTTACACGAATTAGAAATTGAACACCCATTCGGAAGCGAGATAATCTGAGACGCCACGCCCACCGTAATGAGTTGTACGGAGGGCTTTGGACCCAGCCTCGAATGAGAACCACGGCAGACGTATAGAAGACTACGAGTGAGACAACAAACAGTGGAACTACAACATTTTAGAAAATATTCACAAAAACCATCATTATCACACTTAAAACAGGATTTAAGAGAGGAAATACCATTGATAACACCTGTTTCAGTAATGGACAAAGACCCAAAATCTAAGGACTGGGGCAGACTAGGACAAGGGAGGCCATTGACAAAGTCATCATCAAGGACAAAATTGGATTTGAAAAATTCAGCAAACAGTTCCAACGAATCATTAAGAGAATGAGAGGACCTACCATTAAAGTACATGCATGAAGGAATGTTTGAAGAACCCTTTTTAGAATGAATGAATCTCCAGAACGCCTTGGGATGTTCTTTTAACTCAAGTTCAAATCTGCGGATATATTGGTTATACAAAAACTTATCGAGAACATTAAATTGCTTCATATAATACACATATGTACCTTTAAGACCAGTATCATACACTGTAGCTTTAAACCTTTTATAGTATTTATTTCTTTGGTTTTCAACTTTTTAAGAGATTTATTGTACCAAGGTAATTTATGGATTCGGGTAGGAAGATGAGAAAGCTTGCGTGAGAATAAAACGGTCATTTCGTGTGGAAAAGCCTCAAAACACACACTAACATTGTCCGAACACAGGATAGCACTCCAATCTATATCAGAAATAGCAAGTCGTGGTAATTCGCATACCGGAAGTTGAAAGAAGATGGCCTATTACTATCAATTACAACGGCGTCATAATATTCCAAAGATACGATTAGAGCAAAATGATTCTTATCAGTTTTACTAATCGGAAAGTCGGATTCAGTTAGATTACATATTGAGTTCTCATTTACAAAAACTAGACCTAGTATTCTTTGCAGCTTATTAAAAGTAAAATTAACTTGGATAAGATTCAAGCTAAATAAATTATCTAGAAGATAAATCTCGTGAGCTCTATTAATATTAGTAGGAGTTAAAACACCGTTCCCTTGCAGATCTGACCATATTATATCCTTAAGATTAAAATCGCCAAGAATGCAGAAATTACAATCATTATTTTTATCACATAAATCAGCAATATTATTAACATGTGAGCAATATAAGTCTTCAGCACTATGAGGCGGGATATATGAGATACAAATAAATAGTTTTTTAGAAGAGCTAAATAGACAAACACACAGCTGATCAAGTAGAGGGTCGTGAGTATTAAGCTGATACCAAGATGACCGTAGGCTACGCTTGACAGCAATTAAAACACCACCACCCTTAAGGTGGCCTGTTTTCACGGCATCTATATCCTTGCGGTATACTTGAAATAAGTCCGAATCAAAAACTCCTCATTAAAGAAATTATTATTTAGCCAGGTTTCAACGAAAACGTAGACATCAAATTCCCCTCGAGACGTTTGCAAATAAATTTCATTTGCTGTAGTACGCATTCCAGACATGTTTTGGAAGTAAGGTTTAAGGCCAGTGCTTTTTTGCAAGTCTCAGGCTGCTTGCTGGGAAGGCCGGACTTTAACATCCGCAGACCAGAGCGTCGGTTTCAAAATAGCATCCTCTATGGTCTGGCACGACCATATGGGGTATGAATTGGTATACGCATGGTGGTGCCTCCACAAGGGTTGGGCGCGCTTTTTTTATCTTTTTTATTACTTTTAGGAAAAAAATTAACTTTTGTTTTTTAATGATCCCTAAAATGGAAGTACCTTTCCCTAAAGTACAAAAAAATAGCAAATTCTCGCTTTATTTATAGACAACACAATCCTATATAAATAAATACACATTTTTCTTCATGTGGAAAAATTTTGAACTTTGAGCGGCTCTGCCTCCTAAACTACTAATATCACCACGCAGGTGAAACTGGATGGCTTGGTTAATCAGGTCACTAAAGCCATGAATAGTTCTTTTTCAGCCGGATGTCCGGTTGTTCGACTCAGGGGAAAAACAAAACTACCTCGGTGGTCAAAACCATTATCCTCTTTACGTGAAGCCAATAGGATAATGTTCAATAAGGCCAAAGCTACGAGAGCAAAAGAGGACTGGAGAAAAAAGCAGTTAGAACTACGAAACGTAATCCTGGAAAAGTTACTGCAAGGGAATTGAGGAAACCACGGATGCGGCCAGATTAAGAATAATTCTCGCAAAGTCCCCGTGCAACTTTGGCTTTCTCACAGATCAAGGCAACTCATGATCTAAGAGGAGCGAGAAATCTTTAGGTCTCCTCTTAGACACACATTTCACAGGAAACAAGTCGGTGGCACTTAACGACCCTACGAATGAAGGGGGGCTATCTGATTTGGGAAATCGATTAGATATTATGATTTTGGTCCTTACAAGTAACCGAAACTTGATGGCATATGCCCGGTAGAGCTGCAGAAATCACGGGGCATTATCTCTCCATTCATTGCGGTTGTTATAAGAGGCTGTCTAAACATGGGCTATATTCCGCAAGGCTGCTCTGGTTGCCTTTGTAGATATAGAATGCGCCTTCAACAACATCAATGCAAGCGCCATAAGGAATGCCATAGAAGAGCTTGGAGTTGACCAGACCGAATCGTCGTTGGTTGAGTCTACACTTGTCAGCAGGAAGATAACCGCTAAGCTTGGCAATACAACAATTCCTATTCTCTGGAATTTGGCAGTGAACTCTCTGTTGATGGCACTAAAGAGGGGGGATTTCCACGTCACAGCATATGCTGACGCAAATACCCAAATGCCCTAATGGAGATTTTGCGCTCTTACATGGCCACGGTTAGAAACTGGACAGAGCGTAGGGGACTCGGAATAATCCCCGATAAAACCGATGCAATTATCTTTACAAGGAAATACATGCTTCCCATAATTTCCCCGCTAATCCTTATGGGTGTGGAAATAACTTCCAAGGAGAATGTTAACTATCAAGAAGTCATATTAAACAGGAAACTTACGTGGAAACCTAATATAGAGGAAACAGTAATAAAGGCCAGCGTGGCACTATACACTTGCAAACAAGCTGTCAGAATAAAGTTGGGGTTAACCCCTCGTATTACACATTGGCTTTACACCTCAGTGGTCAGGCCAAAACTATTATATGGAATACTTTTACGGTGGCCGGCACCTGAAACTATTGAGTGAGATCCAAATAACAGCATCTCTCCGCATTTCAGGTGCCTAAGGGACCACCCCAAACAAATCGCTATAAGCGGTAAGCAATTTGCTCTTAATAAACCTGGTGGGAAAATACGCGGCCGTCGATTCAGCGCTCAGACTAAAAAGTATGGTGCTATGAAAGGATCAGCGGTTTGTTCACGCCTCCATACTTCACACTCTGGTAGTTACGACCAAGAAGTTGACTACTTCGCTCCTAAACGAACCTTCGATACGATCTTTAAGACGAGCATCCAGTCAAGAAGAGAATGGCAAACACCAAGACCATGGAGAAGGGGGGAATTGAATTTTTACCCAGATGGATCAAAGCTAGACAATAGGATAGGCTATGGAGTTTTCTCTAAGAAACTAAGACTGGAATTATCCGTCCGAATTCCGTATCACTGCAGTGTTAGATATAAAGGAGGTGGCTGTGTACCTTAGTACGCAAGACATAACGAAGACTACGATCAATACCTTCTCGGATAACTCTCTTAACTCTTAACTTTATTAGCGCTATGTTGAAGGTCAGTGTCATACAGAGAGACACAGAGATATTGAAGAAAGCTGCAGGGCCGATGAGCTAGCCAGGAAAGGTACCAATCTCTACCTATATGAGAACAGAGGTAAATCCATTGAAACCTGCAAATTCGAACTTCGAAAAAGGCACTTGTAGAACAACCAGGCTGCTTCGGCCACAATAAGGTAAAGACGAAAGAGTTGCTCAGCCTCTCAAGAGAGGATATTGCGATGGTCACGGCTTTTGTAACCGGTCACAGGAAGAGGAAGAAACCCAGCTGCCAAGCTTTGGCCAAGAGGAGAACAAGGTTTTTAGGTAGGCTCTTCTTTAGATCCCTTACGGAATTCTCATGCGTAGGAATAAAACCAATCCTACGCTTTATAAGAACCTCAAAATAGTTCTCTGAAGAATAGTCACCGAGGTTCCCATATTCTGCAGTGGTACCACAATGGGCCTTCAAAAGGTGGGCCTGGCGGTCACCAAGGACAAGACGAAGTATCTCCTGCCATCAAAGAATGAGTCAGCGCATTCGCGACTTGTCACCTTCGTCTCTGCTTGTAGTTATAATTACGTGAAAGTAGAGAATTTCGTTTACTTGGGAACCAGAATTAACACCGATAATAATGTCAGCATGGAAATACAACGCAGAATCACTCTTACCACCAAGTGCTACTTGGAACTGAGTAGGCAACTCAGGAGTAAAGTCCTCGCTCGATGCTCGAAAACCCCACTGTATAAGTCACTCAACATGCCAGTGTCGGTATATGCTCCGATGAGGCGGCTCTTTCAGTAATCGAGAGAAAGATTTTGCGGAATCTTTACGTGCCTTTGCGCATTGGCGACGGCGAATACCGCAGACGATGGAAGGATAAGCTGTATGAACCTAACATCGACATAGATATAGTGCAGCAAATAAAACACAGCGGCTCCACTGGCCATGTCGTACGAATGGACTTATACACACACATTATGATTGAGGAAACACACTATCGTTAACAAAATTCTAGAAACAACTTTTTACTAAAATACATGTGAATAAAGCACGTGTAAAATATGCTCATATATTCCTATTCATTAATCCGAGTGCGAATAAATATAATTGGTTTTGTAATTAAACGTATATTACATGACATGGTCCCGAAACCGGATTGAAACGGAAATATGCCTAATTCAGCAACAAATAGTGGAATAGTGGCGGGTTGCCCAACAACCATCGAAAGGTGGCTAACGAGTGGAGATTGTGGCTTCAACTATTCGAATGGTACTCGACCGCAACANAACCCGCCCAACAACCATCGAAATGTGGCTAACGAGTGGAGATTGTGGCTTCAACTATTCGAATGGTACTCGACCGCAACAGAATTGGACACGAAAAAACCAGAGGTCCAAGTCGCAGTGTTCATGGCGTCTGTCGGTTATGATGCAGCAGTTATCTACAACATATTTAATTTAACAGAGAGTGAGAAGAAAAGCGTCAAAATGATCAATAAGTAATTTTCGGAATATTTCACACCCAAAACCAACGAAGGATATGAAAGGTACATCTTTAACCTCGTAACACAAAGGGAAGGTCAAACATTTGACGAGTTTATCACAAGATAAAAAAACTATGGGTACGGAGTGCTGGAAGACAACTTAATTCGAGATAGAATTGTAGTAGGAATTACAAGCGACACAACAAGTGAAAAATTGCTTGCTGAAAGCAAATTAACCCTGGAAAAAGCGATATACATTTGCCACTTTGCAAGTCAAAAGGCAGGTAAGCACAATGAAGCAGGCTGCTGGCAGTTGACGTGGTTACATGGAACAAAAAGCAAACAAAAACAAGTAACAAGAAAGTTCGGGCGGAGCCGAACATTAAATACCCGGCGCAAGTATTAAATATATGTTTTTTCACCCTTCCGAAACCTTCCGCTAGATGGTAAGCCGAGGTGTATCAATTTTGAGTAAATTAGCGTCCTTCAATTTCGAAATATTGAAGTTTCAAGCATTTCTNAAGGGAAACCTACATACCAAATTTCGTTGAGATATCTCAATTTTTGCTCGAGTTATCGTGTACACGGACAGACGGACAGACGGACAGACGGACAGACGGACGGACAGACAGACATGGCTTAATCGATTTCTTTTTTCATCCTGATCATTTATGTATACATTTGTCTATATCTATCTCGATTCGTTTTGGCTGTTACAAACAACCGTTATGTGAACAAAATTAATATACCCTTGTTCACAAGTGCGCTCGGGTATAATAACTATGAAAGAAGACAATAAAAAGAAAGAAACCTTTCTTTGCAGTAGGTATGACACTATGCATGGTCGCCGCAGGTGTCCGGCTTTTAAAAAAGTTTGCCAAACATTTAAGACCATCTAACCAAATGTTGTTAGAGCAAAGCGGTTAACGAACTGGTACAAAGAGACTATGTAAGCGAAATAATAGTTTTTTAGTGTCTACTGTAGACGCAGGCATAGTCAACGTGGACACCAACGACTGACACGAAAGAGCACCCTGGCGAAAAAGGTAACTATAAATTTCAAGCTTGACACAGGAAGCCAGTGCAACGTACTAAGCAATGAAACCATAAAGAAAATACGCGCTCACTTCAGTCCTAGCTCGACAAGGTACTTGACATCGTTCTCCAACCATAAGATGCCAGTACTGGGTGAGGCGACTGTAAATACAATCTTTAAAAAAACAAGAAGTACCAATAAAATATTTAGTTCTCAAAGCGGATGTTACTCCAGTACTCGGCAAGTCAACATGTGAAAAATTGAAACTAGTGAAGCGTATAGAAACCTTAACGAAAAACGACCACTTATTTGAAGGAATTGGTTTCCTTAGGCAATACCAATACAAAATAGACTTGATAGAAAATCCAAATCTTAGCATATGTCCGGCACGAAAGATTCCACATACGATTCAGCAGCATGTTAAGAATGAGCTAGATAGCATGGTTACACAAAAAATTATCAAGCCCGTTACGAAGCCTACTCCCGCTGTGTCACCGATGGTAGTCGTAAAGAAAAATAATAAAATTAGACTCTGCTTAGATCTGTCGGTGATCAATAAAATCCTCAAAAGGTTATTATCCCTTAAACACTATAGAGGAAATCACAGCGCGCATTCACGGGTCGAACTGGTTCACGTTGCTTGATTGAAAAAAAGGCATTTGGCAACTGCAAGTAACACCACGTACTTCAGAATATCTGACATTCAGCACACCATTCGGAAGATACTCGGTTAAAAACTAGTTGCACTGGGCGAAAATGGCCACCGACAATGACATCGCCGTGTAAAACTGTACAGTTGAAAGCATTGCTTGGGTATTGAGCTGGAACTAGTACTGTCGGCAAAAGGCCTAGTTCTACGCCAGTTACGAGATAGTCAGATTTTCTGCAGGGGTTTTCTCTACTCGTTGGCGTAGCTTCGTGTGCGTGTATTGCGCAATCGTGGCAAGCAGTGTACACAATTTGGCTCAACAGAAGAAAAACTCAGTTAGTCTAGACTTAATTTCCGTAACTTAACTTAACTCAATATATAGGCCAACCTGATATATGAGAAACTGTGTTGGCGGTTAGTTAAAACTTAACTTACCGTAAGAAACTTAAGAACCTGCAGGTTTTAGATTCTTAAGTTACGGCCTTACGGAAATTGAGAGCGGTGAGAGAATCACGCTTGCCAGATTTTCGTTTTTGTAATTCTCAAAAAAAAAATTACCGCAAATATATTTTTTTTTAGGTGGCAAACTGCCAAAGACCTGAAAAAGGAAATACAAAAACAAAATATTCCCGCTTCTGGCTTAAGTTGACGTGTTGAGTAATCATTGTTGATTTCTTACAGTAAGTTAAATTAAGTTAAGTCTAGACTAACTGAGCTTGAAGTATGACTAGCATTTTCAATCGCTATGAAGAGTGATAGCTTTGTGCGGAGAGAGATAAGCATTCTACTTTGGAGTAGAGTACAAAGCAAAGAGTTCTTGCTAGCATAGAAGAGAAAAATGTAATTCTGCAACTCTTTAATATACACACACATTATGACTCATGCAACCAGGGCCAGGATTTTGTTTTGGGGGGGAGGGGGAGGGAACGGGGTTCTGGCAAAATTTTTTTTAGTTTCACTTTTATTTCAACATATTTTGATTAAAATACTGATAAAAATAAAATTGTTCATAAAAACAGGGTTGAAATCTTGAAATTCCTGCCCGTAGTTTGTTTTTAAGTCAAATATGAGTGGCATTGTGCTACTATGATAGCACGGCCGAGTAATCATAGCCAACTTATGTATAGTAATCGAAAAAATTATAGCCGCGCCAAATTTTTACAAGTTTTAAAATATTATTTTTGTTGTTATTTAATTTCGGTTAGTTTTTTATAGTTCGTTCTTTACCAACATCTGTATAAATACAAGTTTAAAGGCAGTGTCACTCGAACGAACAAAATATTTTTCACTATCCCAATCACGAAAATGGATTTATTGAAATTTTTCAATAGAACATCGCTGTATTGTACCAATCTTTTGAATGCAAAAAAAAATTGGCGCACTTTTTTTACCAATAGCCCAATATAAAAATTTACAAATCTGTACAAATCAGAGCTGTGTAATGATTGAATCAATTGAGTGTGCATTCTCATTTTTTTCGTTTCAAAAATGTGATTGTTTGATTTAAAAAAATTAACAACCTCTCTTAAGATTGGTTACAAATTGTAAACACAAAATATGTAGTGTGCTATGGAATGGTTGACACCCAATCACATAGAGAATGTGAATGTGTAAAGAAAAACTCAATCATGTCCCAGTGGGAATTAGGAGCACGTAATAATACCTTATTAGCAACTTACTCTTCACCTGGCAGTCATTACCATTTCCCTGCCGAACGTCCCTTACTTTTACAAAGGCATGGCCGCCTTATGTAAGTAGGAATTTAGAATGTACATTTGGTATGAGACATACTTCTGAGCCGCTTTACAAAGTAAGTTACGTGTAATGCAGAGCAGTCGCTCGGAGTAGTTCGGTGCTTGGAAATAACTTCGGCTGTACGTTATTTTGCAACTGACAACGTAATGTGTCTTCGGAGGTGTTCATTTTGCCCTTTACTAGTAGATGACATTGGCCATGATGACAATTTTGGTACTAAAAACTGAAAGAAAACATGGCTTACCTCGCAAGGTGCTCCACAGTACCTACCCACTACTTTTTGGTCCAATAAATATTTTTTTTATACACATACATGCAAACATACTGGTCTCCCCTCTCACTGAGTTATTCATGGTCCTTCGAGCCGGATATTTGCGGCTTATTTTACATCTACTAGACGACCAAATCGTCTAGGGGGGCCGGTATGTTTAGACGCGACTGCTAACACCAGGCGCCTAAATGCATGTTATGTATTGCTGCATGCGCAAAAATTTCCTTCATTAAATTAATGAAATTTATGTACATGCACTTCTCAACTGCCATGTAACAAAACTTTCTTAAGTTATAATTTGATGGCAGTTCAAAGTATGCTCTGCCTAGTCGGATGCATCCTCCGGACACTGCTTCCGGAGCATTCTGCGGACTCTGCATGGCTTACAACCATGCGGAGGTGGTAATAGTTGATTACCATTGGCCACAGTGCCTACCCACTACTTTTTGGTCCAATAAATATTTTTTTTATACACATACATGCAAACATACTGGTCTCCCTTCTCACTGAGTTATTCCCCAAGTTTTCAGGAGATTTACCAAGTGCCCAGTTATGACACATCACATTTCATTTGGCAATTCATCGCGTTCCTTGTAGAAATTTGTATATAATGCTTTGGCTACAGCGGCCAACAACATATACCAGAGCG
>NW_016164647.1:0-14235 GCF_001687245.7 Rhagoletis zephyria | reverse complement strand
AAAAAACAAGCTGTCAAGCGCGAGCCAACGCTCTTATGTAGCTATGACACTCAGTACGGCAATCATACTAACTACGAGTACATATCGTCACCTGAAATGCAAAAATACGTGCCAACACCGCAACTGAAATTGAAAAATTATATACAAAAAAAATATATACATAAAAAGAATGCAATTTTACTTCGAAATACAGTGGATAATGGCATATGAGTAAAAATGTCTGAAATGTGCCACCATTTTTTCGAAGGTGGTGCAATTATCTTTTTATGCTTCACAGCGATAAAAGAAAAATACAAGTTTCACAGTTTTTCGAAATTCGAATCTGTTAATTTATTTTCATTAATTTTTTTCGAAATTCGAATTATTTTGGAACTTATAGCTATTAACATTTTTCGAAGAATGGTAAGGTCTTTCCCATTTTTATCTCCTTTTTATTTGCTCGGGATTTAACTATGTAATATTGATGCGCCTAAAAGATGCAGCGATTTCTATTCTCAATTTACATACCTGATGACTGCACGAATGGAAATTATAATAGCGAGGTTTTAGTTTTTTAAACTGCAATTTTATTATTATGTTTTATTTTGTCATACATTTTTTTATAAAAGTTATTAAAGATTTTTAAAATATTACTAACATCTCAATGGCTTTAAAATCGCGGTTTGGGAAAATATTTTATTACCAATTATTTGCAGGAAAAAAATTTGCCGAAATGCATCGAGACGAAAGTTATTAACGTTTTTCTCTGGAGGCCCAATATTTTGTCACCGAGGTTCCCGTGTTCTGCAGTGGTACCACAATGGACTTTCAAAAGGTCTAAGTGAGTTGGTCACTTTAACCGACTGCCACATCAACCTAACCTAACCTTATCCCTGGAAAATAATCTGTTAGCTGCATATATTCGCATTATCGAGCGCTTTCATGAAATTTTTGAGTTTTGCAACGTTTTTTGCGGCAGAGGCGCCATAGCACGTCGGACATCTGTACAAACACATAGGCTTTTGTTAAGTTGCCTTGCCCTTGCGAATTGCGTCCGCTCATGTCAGTCGAAGCATAGCTGTAAAAAGTGGAGCTCACACCACCATACTGTTACGATTATCCTTGACAACTTGACGGATTTACCAAAAATCCCTAGGTTCGTTTCGCTTAGTTGTTAAATAAACGCTCACGATAACCAAATTACAGGACAATTAACTTTTTTGTACAACAAACACTTTACTATATTTGTTTTTGCAATAACAGCAAGTAACAATACTTGTAAAAGCAATTACAACACTTTACAAAACCTCTCACACAACTGAACTTATAGCTTGCTGATTCGTAACTGACTGGCTGCTTGTCTGGTAGCTTGCTGACTTGCAACTTCCTGACTGCGCTATATCAGCGGCTTCATATACCTACGCTCGCGGTCATGGCCACTCTGGAACGTTCTGCCGTCTATCGCTCATTCTCTCATTCTCTCGCTGTTCGCAGTATTCATCCACTTGACGTTTCTTGCTGTCGCATATTCTACGTCATCCCTCGAACATTCAGCCATGTTATTGTTGTTCGCTTCGCGTTGCCGAAGTATTCCCAACACTGCCCTCCACCTAAGTATGATCGTCCCGATCAGATTTGTGTTCGTTGTCTCACTAGAGCAATTATATCTCCTAGCTCTTCCTCCAGAATGTTGGTCGTCTCTTTCCCAATTCTTCTCGCATCACCACTTACTTCAATCTTCAGGTCACTAGGCAAACGGAGTTCACTGCCGAAGNCATACTTGCTGTTCCAAATGCTGCAAGTCTTTCCAAGTGGACCACCTTCATCTTGTTTCTCGGAATTCATCACCTTATCGTCCTGGATTTCACCTTTTCACTCACAATTTGTGTTCGTTGTATCACTAGAGCAATTATATCTCTCAGCTCTTCCTCCAGAATGTTGGTCGTCTCTTTCCCAATTCTTCTCGCATCACCACTTACTTCAATCTTCAGGTCACTAGGCAAACGGAGTTCACTGCCGAAGATTACCTTGGCAGTCGTTTTACCCATGGTTTCATGCACTGCTGACCGGCATCCAATCAGGAAGAAGGGTATGCGGACACCCCAATCCTTTCGATTCTTGTCTACGATCTTCCGCAAATGCTCTTCCAGGGTTCGGTTGAAATGTTCCACCATGCCATCTGATTGGGACTGAAAAGCCGTTGTTCGAGTTTTCCGGATACCCAGTTTCTGGCACATCTCTAGGAAAACCGCCGATTCGAAATTTCTTCCCTGATCAGAGTGGTGATGTATAGGTACACCGTATCTCACAATTGTATGCGAATACCTCCGCTACTGTTTTAGCTTTCTGGTTTGGAATCGTATATACCTACGGCCAAACATGTTTCCCAAGCAGTCCCTTTGGCACATGGTCCATAAGTCTTTCAAAAGTGGCAGGAGCATTGCATAATCCAAAGGGCATCACTCTGAGTTGCCACAGACCATCTCTAACGCTGAAAACTGTTTTCTCCTTGTCCTCGTCACTTACCTCCACTTTCAAATAACCGCTCTTAAGGTCGAGTGTTGAGAACCACTTCATTCCAATCAATGAGACCAGAGTATCATCAATCCTAGGAGGTGAATAGCTGTCCTTTTTCGTCACACCATTTAGTTTCCGGTAGTCCAGGCAGAACCGCATTTGGACCATCCTTCCTCTTCACAAGTACTACCGGCAAACTCCATGGACTCGCTGATGGTTCAATCACACGACTCTCGCTCATTTATTTTATAATATGGCTTACAGAGTCCCATTTGGAAAGTGGAACACTTCGAGAAGCTTGACGGTTCGGCCTTGCATCACCAGTATCAATGCGATGTTTCGCAACGTTGGTCCTGCCTGGTTTGTTGCCATCCTTGTCGAATATTTTGGAATATCTGCGGAGAAGTTCCTTAGCCTTGTGCTGGTATTTTCCTTACAGCCCTTTCATCCATGCACTGATGTTTTCCGCAATGTCATTCTCGCCAGTGGAATCGCTTTAAGGTAGCTTTTCGAAGTTGAAGATTGCCTCTGCCTCCCGACATTGCCCCAGCAGAGTTCCCTTTCGGAGTTTGATTGGTGATTTAAACTCACTAAGTACTCGAATTCGAATGCGTCCATCTTTTTTCGTCTTAGCCAGGGTTTTAATAATAAGTACGTGCGGTGTAGAATTCTGTGCTGATCCGGCAACCGACAACTTATTTGTTCCACAATCTGCATCAATCTTCACCCAAACAACTGCTGCTGGCTTCGGTGGAATCTGCTCTCTTTCTTCTAGGATCACTCGCTTGCTGTTGTACGGGCAATCATACCCAAAGCTAAGCGCCACTTCCATATTGTTATACGTCATAATGCTGTTCTTCGTGTCGATCTGCATACCTTGATCAAATAAAAAGTCATGAAGAAGAATGATGACTTCATCCACAATCTCCGTGACTATGAACTTATGTAACACCGTCACATTTCCTATTGCGACTTTGCATGTTACCTCTCCTTAGTCTTGGGTGTCCTCACCAGGTGCTATCCTAAACCTTGCTCCAGGTAATAACCTCACCGCTTTAGTGACCAAATCAGATCGAATGATGGAGTGTGATGCGCCCGTATCCACAGTTAGTACTCGCTCATGTCCATCCACATATCCACCAACAGTAACGTCGCTCGCTTTTCTGATAGTTTGCGCGTCGAAGATTATTGGACGTTCAATTGCAGGAGCCAGCGCGCTACGCTTCCTTCTGGCTCGTTTTAGTTTAACGACTGATGGGAGTTGGGCTCGTCTTCTCCAGCCCTGCGTTTACGTATTGTGGAACTGTTAGACCTGTTGGAACATGTCTTACATTCGCTTGCGAAGTGGCCTGTTGTTCCGCAATTAAAGCATTTTCCAGCGCCATCATTTCTCTCGGTTTTACCAGAACTATATTTCCCTGCCATCGACTTGAGTGTTTTCAGGATCTTGATCATCACGTCAGGTGTCTCCACTGGGCTTTGTAGGCTACGAAACAATTTCAGCAAATGTTGGCTTTGGATTAACTTAGTATACATGTCCCGCATTCCGCTGATGAATCTCTGGATTTTCACCTTTTCGAGGTGCTCACTACATGCGTCTCCTACTGCCAAGTAAGCCAACCTCTCAACTTCGGAGGCGACTCGTTGCATTTTTGGTAGCGAGAGAACTGAAAGGATGGAATTTTTACCTTGAGTGCGCTTGTCAAAGCAGCTGGATTATTGAACTGCAAATCACGGAGGCGACCTTCCAACTCCTCTACCTTAGCCTCAATTTTGTCCTGACTCTCTTCAATTTTATCCTGTATTTGCGTAATCTTTGCATTCTATGCTTCCAGCTGGGATGATATACGCACCTCTTGTATTTTTAGCTAGGTTTCTAGCCGTGATGACACCTGCGCTGATACCTCTGATGATATACGTGTCTCCAGCGCTTGCAGACAACTGTGATGTCATCTGTGACATGGCAGCCAATAACGTGTTCATGTCCATAGCTGTTGATNAATATCTCTGATGATATACGTGTCTCGAGCGCTTGCAGACAACTGTGATGTCATCTGTGACATGGCAGCCAATAACGTGTTCATGTCCATAGCTGTTGATGAACTATTTAGCAGCCTTTTACTGTTTTCAAGCTTCCCTGATGTCTGCTGCATATCCTTCGACGAACAAGGAGCCTCATCCTTCTGTTCGTTCTCCGTGGATATCGCGTCGTCCTCACGATTCAAGTCGTTTTTGTCAACGTCTATGCCTTCCTTATGCATAGCTTCTCGCAGCCTTTTATTAATTCCACTTTTCTTTCGGAGGTTGCTAAATTTCGCTTTTTCAACTCCTGTTTGAGCTCCTTGATCTTTAGATCCTGATTTTTTGCCATTTTAAAAAGTTTATTCTTCGGGATTTAACAATCTCAATTCTTACGATTATCCTTGATTACTTGACTTGACAAATACTTTACAATACTTGTTTATGTAATAACAGCAAGTAACAATAATTATTAAAGCAATAACAACTCTTTACAAAACACAACTGAACTTATTGCTTGCTGATTCGCAACTTACTGACTTGTCTGGTAGCTTGCTGACTTGCAACTGCCTGACTGCGCTGTAGCAACTCTAGAACGTTCTGCCGTCTATCGCTCATTCTCTCGCTGTTCGCTTCACGTTGCCGCAGTATTCACCACAACACACTTTTTCATTATGAAAGGTCTGCCCTCTCACACCTTTTATTTCTTTTTATTACCATGCTTTTAGTTATAATAAAAATTCTGCGAAACCTGATAACATAATTGCTCGCCTTGGTTTCGTTTACGGCGATTTGGGTCATATGAATTATATCACGTTTTTGGTATAATTGTATTTTTGGAATAAACAAAGTTTTTTCTTTCTATCAGTAAACGGGTTTTGTTACAAATAGTATAAATAAGCAATGGGAAATAACGCGAAATTTGTTTTATTTCCAGATTTTTGTATTATTTCCCATTTAAAGTGAAATAAAGCAAATTTTGCGTTATTGCCGTTTGTGCTATTTCACCCCCTCATAAAATACGTTTTCAGTTTAAAGAGCGAATTTAGTTCTCAGGTGTGAAATCAAATAAATTAAAACAATTACTGCTGTGCGTAATACATTTAAAGAAGCATGTATATTAGGGTGATCTAGAAACAGTAAAGTCGGAATTGTAATGCTCTCACCGCCTAGGATTGTTCTGTATTGAAAAAAGTATACCCCTATTTTTTTATTTTGACATCAGAAAACATTTAGAGGTCGCTCAAAGCGCTCAAAGTTTTCCATGTATTTTTATATGGGGAAAGAAACAACTTTTCGTAGAAATGGTATCGAATTCTTGAAAATTAATATTTTGCGATCGGAAAACTCTGGTACTGTTCAAGAGACTTTCAATAATAATACCCAATTGTTTATCCAACCATTTTTAAAACTAACAATTTTTATTGGCCGGCCAATGCATTTTCCGGGATTTTTAAAGGTTTTTGGCGGACCCATAAAATATAGTTGCGATGAAAAAATGGTTAAATAAACAATTGGGTATTATTATTGGGAATCTCCTGCAGATAAACAGAGTTTTCCGATAGAAAAATATTGATTTTTATGAATTATATACCGTTTCTACGAAAAGTGTTTTTTCCCCATATAAAATACACGGAAAACTTTGGGCGCTTTGAGCGACCTCTAAATATTTTTTTAATTTCAAAATAAAAAAATAGGGACACATTTTTCTCGGTATAGAACAATCCCTGGGGGATGTGAACATAAAAATTCCGACTTTACCTTTTTACATGCATTTTTGGACCAATGTATATCCTACGCAGCACAGTGGTCGGAGAAACCATGTTTTACGCAAAGGCAAATTTTAAAATTGTGATAAATTAACCGAAACAAAGCTATTATTTTTCAGAAATGTCAAACGAACTTAAAACTGAATAGTATTTTCGATCAAATCTGCTAAGCAAGCCGTTGAATCCGTTTAATTTAACGGATTCTATCGTGGCACGTTCTAACAGTTATGAGTTGATAACTTTCTTAACAATTTTTGTATGGAAACTTTCAATTATAGCAGTAAGTGCTGGTTTCGTGTTACTTCTTGAAAATGGAGAATGATGATTTCATATGATATATTATATAATAAAACTTGGTTGCTAAATTTTCAACAACAAATTATCAATGTTCTTCAAATAGGTGTAACTAATTTTGCCGAGTAAGATCCTCATTCCTTTACCAAAAACTAACGCAAAGGTCCCTTTAAAGATCTATAAAAAGAAAATCCGCGCATACTCGCACCAAAAAGAGTGGGGCCATTTTTATTTCACTAGACCAACTTCAGCACTTGTTCCAAAAAACATAAAGTGTATTAAAATATGAAATATTAATGTAATTTATTCTAAAGTTAGCATCATATCATTTATAAGATGTGTCTTAACAAAGCAATTCTCAAAAATCCAATAACGAATCCAATATGGCGTCCAAGAATTTAGAAAATTACTGAATTTTCATGAAATTTGGTATTCAGAGGTTTGCATTACAAATTTCAAGCTAGTTTTTGAAAATTTAAAATGCAAAATCCAATATGGCGTCCGATATTTCCAAAAATTCAAACCTCAATAACCTTATTTAAAAATAATAAAACTGAAGTTTTGGAAATGACGAATTCCGTATAAAATAAAAAAATCTTAGAAAAACTGTTGGGGCCTGGATCAAAACTGTTTGAGCTGAGTATATAGCAGACGGCCCCAACTTTCCCTTGTTTATAAATATAATTACTGTTATTATTTCATGATTTGATCATAAATTCATTTTAGATACGTTCCCTCCTATATAATAAATCAAATTTTATTTAATATTTTGTGTTACTCAACTGAAAATTACAGTTGATTTGACAATTGTCAACCGAAAAAGTTTGAATGTGATACAGAACTGGAGATTAGTAAGCCTTGAAATATAGTACGTTCAATTCTTGGGAAATGTTCCTTATTTCTAGAGAAATTGGCAGCCCCTTCGACAGTCCTAAACTGTTAAGGTTTTAATTTGACGTCAAGTCGTGACTAGCGTGTCTAAAAACCTTATCAGTAACATCTTCAAAAATATTTGCTTATTTTAAGAAAAATTAACAGTTTATTTGACAACTGTCAACTTTCAAAGCTGTAATTTGACATAAAATTCGTGATCAGCATGTCTAAAAACCTAATCAGTGGTATTATCAAAAAGATTATCTCATCTATCATTTTTAGAAAAAATCACAGTCCATTTGACAGCTGTCAACGGTCAAGGCTTTAATTCGACTTAAAATTTGTGATCAGCAAGTAAAAAAACGTAGTAAGTGGTATTTTCAAAAAGATTTCTTAATTTCAGAGAGATTGACAATCGTTTTGACAGCTCTCAACTGTCAAATTATAAATTACATGGTATTTTCGGATCTAGCATTACAACAGTACTACGTTCTCACAGTTTTATTATAATCGTAACAACCCTTTTAATTATTTGCGTAAAACATGGCTTCTCCGACCACTGTGCTCAGTAGGATATTAGTAGCTTTCTCTGCTACAAGCGATCCCAATTGGAATTACGAAGCGAATTTTACTAAACTATAGACCGCTGCGAGGGAATTGGTGTATTCTGTGTCAGTAACTTACTCGAGTATTTTGTGAGGTAAGCTGGGACCACAACATGACTATCGTGCCACGGAACTGTGTAATCCGCTCAATGGAAGTTATGTCTGATATTCGTGGAAATTAAGTCTGAAATAACTTCCATGAGCCCATGAAAGTTATGTCCGCGAAAGTTATGTCAGTTACCCGCCACCAATTATGCACGTACCTCAGTCGTAACGGCAAACGATGGAAACCACGCGGTTGCCCCTCAAAGGATAGATTTTGCGTACAGCGTACGAACAATTGATTTTTTATGGTTTTCTAAGTGGTCATTGTTGTATTTGGGTAGAGATTTTCCTATGAAACTCTTAAGCCATACTAATTTTAGTGGGTTCTTAAGAAATAGAACAGACCATATTATGCGAAGTGTAGTGCGAAGGGTTCCAGATAACCCTAATTAAAAGTCCTTAAAAGTTTACTTTTGTACTTAATTTACATACATACCAGATAATACCTACTCCTATAGTAGTGGGAAAAGTGCCTTAAAATGCAACAGGTGGCTCTGGTTATCTCACCGTATACAAAACAAGTTTGACCAATGAGCGCAAAGCTAGAGACAAATGAGAGCAACCGACCATATGACAGCCTGCATAAAAACTGGTAACAGTGTTCAAAAATGTGTTCTATTGCGTTGAAATTTCAATACTAGAAAACAGCCAGAGAAAACAGGCCGAAGCCAAAATTTGAATATCGAAGAATTTTGTGGAGATATCCAGAAATTATTGACAGAGATGAATGATCGATTTGTCTTGCTGGATTCACTACAAGAACAGTTTTATATATTTTTAGCTCCCTTCAGAGCAAACATTCGCACTGCTGCGAGAGAACTGCAGTTGGAGTTGATAGATTTGCAGAGCTCCACACCGCTGAAACATGAGTTTGTAGAATTTGCTGATATAATAACATTTTATAAAAATTCATATACGCATAACTATCCTGCTTTACGAAGGTGCACGACAAAAATAATATATATGTTCGGAAGTACGTCGTCACAGCAAATACCATAGATCCAAATATAGACTCTATTATCCTTGAAAACGAAAATAAAGTTAACAACGAAGATTGCTAAATAATTGCTTTCATTTTAGTTTAAGACAATTTATATTTGAATACATTTTTAATATTATGGGAACATTAGTTAAATGTAAAAACAATGAAGATTCAAACAGTTTACCAAATTGTTTGATTCTTATTCACTGTGTATGTATATATGTATATTAGAGTGGTTCAAAAATTTTTTTTGTTGGAAATTCATAAACGCTATCTCAAATTATTGTTATTTGTGATAAAAAGAGAGAAACGTGTTTTTTAAAGTTTTGTTAGAGGTCGCGCTGGTCCGTTTTTTGTAAAAACGCTGATGTTCTAAATTTTTTTATTTTCTTGACATGTTAAAATGTATCTAAAAATTTGTTTTTTACATATAATTACTCTGGCATTATTGGGGAACAATCCCCTAATTACATACCTGTCTGGGGCAGTTAGAATGGGCATAGTGCCCGAAAATATGCTCTCGAAAAGAGACTACTAAAATTAAATCGTTGATACTGAACGATTTACGCATTGTCATGGGTTAGAACTTGTTACCAGAGGGTTTATGGGATTATTACTTAGGGATCTGAAGTCAGATTTTCGAAATTCAAAATGGCGGATCCAAAATGTTGGTCCATTTTTTTAAATGATTGGATTTGTTCGAAACCAGGCACTCGAGAGTTTTTGTGGTCGCCGATTACGAATCTGAAGTAATTTTTTTTAATTCAAAATGGCGGATCCAATTTGAACGATTTAAACATTGTCAAGGGTTAAAACACCATTCCGGTGAGTTTCTGGGGTTGCTGATTACGTATCTGATGTCAGATTTTCAAAATTCAAAATGACGGTTAAGAGTTTCAAACAAACCCAATCATTTTTTTAAAGTTGCTCGCCATTTTGGATCCACTTCAGATTCGTAATCGGCGACCCTCAAGAACTCTCGAGTGCCGGGTTGCAAATAAATGCAATCATTAAAAAAAAAATTGACCGCCATTTTGGATCCGCCATTTTGAATTTCGAAAAACTGACTTCAGATTCCTAATTAGCAACCCCCGAAACCCCTGGTAACAAGTTCCAACCCATGACAATGCGTAAATCGTTCAGTATCAATGTTTTAATTTTACTAGTGTCTTTTCGAGAGCATATTTTCAGGAACTAGACCCATTCTAATTGTCCAAGACAGGTATGTAATTAAGGAAATGTGCGCCAATAATGCCAGAGTAATTATATGTAAAAAACAAATTTTTAGCTGCATTTTAACATGTCAAGAAAATAAAAAAATTTAGAACATCAGCGTTTTTATAAAAAACCGACCAGCGCGACCTCAAAGAAAACTTTTTTTCAAAATAAAACAAAGAAGGAAGTCTAAGTTCGGGCGGAGCCGAACATGAAATACCCGGCGCAAGTATTAAATATATGTTTTTTCACCCTTCCGAAACCTTCCGCTAGATGGTAAGCCGAGGTGTATCAATTTTGAGTAAATTAGCGTCCTTCAATTTCGAAGTATTGAAGTTTCAAGCATTTCTTAAATTTACCGTTATATGAGAATCGGCCGTTATTTTAGTCCGATTTCAATAATTTTCAACGTTTTGCTTACACGTGGCAAGTACAATAACCATACCGAGTTTGGTACAAATTGGTAGAACGGTTACCGATATACTTATATGTGATCATAAGTGGGCGGTGCCACGCCCATTTTCCAAAATTTTACCATAAACGTATTTCTTGGTAAAGAATTGTTGCAAGCATCAATTTTGAATAAATTAGCTTCAATATTTACTGATTTATCGAAGATTTTGTATTTCTCTAAATTACCGTTATATGGGATGTGGGCGTGGTTATTGTCCGATTTTAAAAAGTTTCGGCGATTTTTTATGCTGTACCAAGGCCAACAACTGTGCCAAGTTTGGAAGAAATTGGTGCAGCGGTTACCAAGATATACACATGTAACCATAAGTGGGCGTGGCTACGCCCATTTTCCAAAAATTTATAATATTCTTATTTTTCGTCTAAAACTTATTATAAATATCAATTTTGAGTGAATAATCTCCAGTAGTTACTAAAATATCGCAGTTTTCGTATTTCTGGAAATTACCGTTATATGGGAAGTGGGCGTGGTTAAAGTCCGATTTCGCCCATTTTCAATACCAACCTACCTTGGATTAAGGGAACCGTACATACCAAATTTCGTTGAGATATCTCAATTTTTGCTCGAGTTATCGTGTACACGGACAGACGGACAGACGGACGGAGAGACAGACATGGCTTAATCGATTTCTTTTTTCATCCTGATCATTTATGTATGCATTTGTCTATATCTATCTCGATTCGTTTTGGCTGTTACAAGCAACCGTTATGTGAACAAAATTAATATACCCTTGTGCACAAGTGCGCTCGGGTATAAAAAGAGAGTTTTTATGAACCACTCTAATATATATGTACATCAGTGGTCGGCATTTAATATTGTGGCTGAACTGCCTTTATGATTTCAAACGCTTTTGCTAAAATGCAATGCCTCTTGTGTCATTTCTCCATTAAAGGAGAGCGGGAATATAATATCAAAAAGAAAGCAAAGCCATTCCTTCAATAAAAATCGAAAACGATAATAGATACATATATGCTTAAATAAATATATATGTACATTAGACTGCATCACCAAAAACAGTTGCGGTTTTCCGCCGGGATTACAAAATTTCTTATATGTTAAGACGTTCACCAAAATATTTCGGAAAAATATTAAAATTTAAGCGAGCTGGACCGATTTGAAAATACCTCCAAAAATGGAGTTTTTTATGAATAAAAATAGTTTCTTAAAGAACTTTTTGAAAAAAGTCCCCTTCAGATTACAAAACAGACTAGGCTTAAAAAATCTGCATAAAAATATTTGAAAATCTTTTCAACGGAATCGTAATAATGTGATTTTTGATGCTGTTTTTTTTACTTTTTGCAAAGATTGATTTACGAAAAGCTTAAATAACTGGGCCAAGACTATTCTGATTTAGACTTATTTTTATTTATGTGCAAAACAAGTCATTCGTGTCCCAATTTTTTTTTTCAAATACCAACACACCTTAATTCAACTTTCAATGATGTTCGTTCATCCTACCTTTCGCTTTCATCCTTTGAATGAGCTTATTAGAAAGAAATAAAAAGGGTGGGAAAATACCTTTCTACTGAGATCTCATAAGTCTAAATCGGAAGAGTTTAGGTTCAGTTATTCTAGTTTTTCTTATACCAATCTTTGAAAAAAGTTAACAGCATCAAGAATCTCATTATTACGATTCCGCTCAAATTTTTTATTTTTTTTTTTAATATTTTTATGTAAATTTTTTAAACTTAAACCGTTTTGTCATTTGAGGGTATTTTTTCAAAAAACATCTTTAAGAAACTATTTTTATTAATAAAAAACTTAATTTTTGGAGGTACTTTCAAATCGGTCCAGCTCGCTTAAATCTTAATATTTTGCCGAAATATTTTGGTGGGCGTCTTAAAATATATAGCTTTTATAATTCCAATGGAAAAACAGTACCGATTATTTTTTTTGTATGGGGAGTGATGCAGTCTAATGTACATACCTACAAAAACCATTTTGTAACGTAAAAGAAAAATTAATTTTTTCGAGGAAAATTTGTTATTCTTAAAAGCGTACCTACATACGTTACATTCAGTGTTGCCACTTGAAAACATTTTTAGGTACCAAAACGCCTACCAAATCAGTTTCCAAACTACCAAAATTTTTCAACATTAAAACGAGATATCACGAGTTTGCTGGGGTTTTAGCTACACAAATTAGCAGTAAAAATTAGAACTACACATAATATTGTTTACAGTATTGGTTAATTATTCACACCAACCTTTAAGATTAAACAAAATAAATTCGGGCCTTTAAATAAAATAATTAAGTTTTTGTATAAAAAAAACTACTGTAAAATATGTTAGTATCTTTGAAATTGATTCAATTCATATCAAAAAATCTTTTTTTGCGTGTGAAAAACAAAAGCAGACAATTTATGCATTTCAATAAAAAATTTCCAAATTTGATTCAATTTGCATGCACTCACCCTTTTTACCAATACACTCACACCTTGCAAATTGCCTATCACCAATTTTTCTTTCAAAACGATAGGTAATTTCTTTTTAATTTCAACATTGTGCGTGTAATTTTCTAGAGTAGTTTTGTGCTCTCGCTATCTCCTTGTATTAGCTCGTTCGTTGGTATACTCTGATGAACAGATGTGAGGATGATAGCAAGGCCAACTTATATAAGGTAGTGTTACAGGAGCAGTTGAAATTTTCGCCCGATGTTTCTTAAAGAAAGCCATAAACGTAGCGACTGTTGGTTCAACTTGGTGCTATTTTGCTCTAGATTGCACCGTTTGTGGGCCTATTGAATGAATTTATGTCTTGGTTGTATGAAAGATCAAAAACTTTGGATTTTCTGGCAAGTTGTACAACTTATCGCTACATTAATGGCCATGTTGTATAAGCTCATTTAATGTGCGTTTATTTTGTACACTAAATAACCGAAAATGGATAACTCAGCCGAAAGAGGTACGTGCTTTCGTTGAATTTTATAAATGTAAGCCTAAACTATGAAATTGTAAAAATGAGATTTTACAATGAGACTGCTCGCAAAATTGCAATGTTTGTGCGCAAAACGTCCAACTTGAATGCGGATTGATTTGAACCAACGTTTTCGGCTTTCATCATGTCAAAAGGATGTATTTCTTGTAATTCATCTGTCATTTACTACCATTATGCGTAGTCCAATTCATGAAATCATTTCATGCGTTTGAGTAGAAACTGAATGAATGAACACCATTTCATGATTACAATTAACGCGAAATAGATTTTATGCACTTAGTGTTTACTCAGATCGATGGAATGATTTCTTGAATTGGATTACGCATACATGTGATACTTATGCTTTTAATTTATAAGGTAATGTTGTGTTTTTATACTCTTGCTACCACATGAATGTATGAATTCGTGATAAGAATATACGAATTCGCCTTGGAAGATAGACAGCGAGTAAGAATAAATGCCGAACAAA
>NW_016164646.1:10676-30645 GCF_001687245.7 Rhagoletis zephyria | reverse complement strand
AATTAGAAATATGAAAACGGAGAAACACAATAAAATATAAGCTAGAAAATTTAATTTGGTATTTGTAAAAGCTGATTGTGAAAATAAAATTTTTTGAAACTGCAGCCACTGGTCAGCTTGTTTTGAGGGGTATAAAAACTACCATGTGTAAATTTGGGCACACAAAAAAAATTTAATAAATAGAAGTTAATAAAAAATTCAAGTAAATGCAAATTGCTGCAAACGAATGATATTATTCATATCCGCCTCATTGATCAATCAACCATACATTAAAAATAAAGTATGATAAACTGAACATCAGAGAATAAAAAAAATCGAATTATTAAATTCATGTACACATACATACATACACACAAGCATAAAAAGCATTAATCAGTAATAAACATGAAATCATAAGAAGTAAACTAGAAGTAGGTTTAATAATGAAATTGTTGTCGGAATAAAAAAGTTAGAGAAGGTTTGAGAGCAAAGGTAACAATGAGAGATAGCTAGATGAAAGAGACAAAGAGCGCACACAATAGAGAGTTAGAAAGATAGAAGAATAGAGGGTGCACAGACATAACAATGAGAGAGAGAAAACGAAATAGTATAACGGAAGCTTTGACGTGCGTGACGGAGAAACAATGTGAAGAAATGATTTTCTTTGAATACTTTTTATTTAGTGATTTTTGGTTCAAAATTAATTTTTTTCATACGAGTATTTTTTTTTAAGAAATAAAAGAAATACGAAAAAATATTAAAAATATTATGTACCTAAGAGCTTGAAAAAGGCAACACTACACAAGTGAAGGCAACAAAAATAAATATGTATGAATAAAAAAAAAAAATATTAAACGTGAAAACTGAAAGTTGATGAACCAAATGATATTACTGATTACATATATAAAATATTAAATAAATTAATAAACAACAGATTACACGAGTTTTTAAAAGAATTATTTCTCTTTTTGTCCAAAAGTTGTATAAAACGAAGTTTAATATAAGTTTATGCTTTTAAGTAGCAAACATATTTAGTTAGTTGTATCACACATAAACACAAACATACATGTGTACAGTATTAAGCTTAGTTAAGTTTTATTTCTCTAGTTTTCACACTTCACCAATTTTCATTAGAACAAATATTGCAAAAAAAATGCAGTTAAAACTACACAAAAAATATTAATCATATATGTATGTATTAGATATTTTAAGTAAACAAAATAAATATTTGAAAACTGTTAAATGTTACCAAAAACAGAAGATCGATAGCGGTGCATACGCGTCTTAGTCGATAGATATCGATAAAAAGCATTCAAAGTAAACTAAAGCAAAAAAAGTATTGTAATAAATAACTAACTAAATAAATATATATACATATATACACATACGTACATACATACAAATATAAATATACGTACATATATAAAATTATTGTAATGTAAAAAAAAAAACGAAAAACATGAAAAAAGCCAGATAAGTATATATAAATAAAGAGTAACAACAACAAACACCTTTAATAATAAAAAATTATTGAGTGAGTAAATTTAATTTTCGAATTTTAATTTTCTAGCCACCTTAGCTAATTAATATATATGGCCTAGGGTGGTCCTTAAAATATCAACATGTTTATTGATTTTCTATAAAAGCCCAAAATGCACATTTCAAGATAAAAAAAAATTAATAGTCGCTACCAGTTGCAAAAATCCGACAAAATGTTGACTTGAAATTTGGCAAAAGATTGAAACTTGTTCATATAAATTCACAAACTTTCTTAGTTATAGCCGACCAGGGAATGAGTATTCAGTGAGCCTATCAGCTTACAGTTCAGTTATCAGAAAAGCCAAGCGTAGCCGCTTCAGGATCAAAGCATCTGTGTGAGCATCTCATCGGCCCCTGTAGCTACTAGACTTCATAAAGCCTTGGCGAAGGACAAACGAAGCCTGACTAGCCATCAGGTTATCTGATGGTACCTGTCAAAGTAACGAAAAGGAAAGGGCACTAGTTTTGCTATGTGCCCACTTCTCTGACGCCATCCCGGCCTCGGGGGATTCGGTGTTACGCGCAGTGAGGCCAGTCCCCCTTGGACTGGAAGCTGGTCAAAGGCCTAATAATCCGGCAACCAGTACGTTGGGCGCTGGACTCTTTTGAGCGATACAAGGCATACGCAGGCAGGAGTGAGAGCTCTTATTTTAAAACTTTTCCGACATAATGAGGGACACTCTAGCACTGGCTCACATTCCCTAGGTGTGACAAGGGAACGGGTTATTTTTATCCCAAAATTAGGTTGGAGGGATTACTTTCTCGCTAGGTCTTTCATACCGATAAGTCTCACCTCCTTTACGCTGAAAGCAATGGAGAAAGTTATCGACTATAAAATCAGGTCTAACTCTCTGAAAGAGGCACCTCTACATGCGGAATTACAAAAGGTTGCCCGCAGGGAAGGGCTCTATCTCCCCTCTTCTTGTGATTAGTTGTGGTCGAAATCCTGCAGACTCTACTTATAATGGCATTCGCTTAAAGGGTACGCGGACGACATAGTGACTACTACTAGGTTTTTTTTACATTTTCACAGTTTTTATATTTCCTCATTTATATATTTTATTTATTTATTTTTTTGCCAAGGTACAACATTTAGGTATTTTACCGTTTTATTCTTATTGATTTCCTTCCATATCCATATTTTATCTAATTCCACTATGTATTTGCTGTGCTTTTTCTCCTTTATTTCTTTAGCTACACATTCTTTTAGCCTACAATAAATATTTATTTTCAACATTAATTTAATTAATTAATCTGTGTTTTTGGCTGCAAAATAGCTAAATACTCTCTTTATTGCTAAAATGATATGATTGTGATGTTAAATGTTTGCAACTAAATTTTTCTATGAAATATTTGTATACAAGTACAAGTGCATTCAACTAGTTATTTATTTATTATTATTGTAGTTTTTTTCTACTGCTATTGCACAGATAACTTTTTTCCATTCTAAAAAGTTCGAAGCTTCACACCAAAAGCTTTGTAAAGAGCAGAGGGGAGACGTGAGCTCGGAGGCTCAACAGCAGAGATGGTCATTAAAGTGGTATACGCGTCAAGCTTTTTTAGGTTTTCTATACATCAGAGAGCACCAGAGAGTGCTTTTACCTTGTACCAGATAAAATCTACCGAAAGCTTTAGAAAGCTTCTTCCGTTGGTCGTAACTTCAATGCTTACATTTTATACATATAGACCAGAAACCATTGAAAGCTTTCCATGGACTTTATACGGACTCTCACAAACTAAAAGCTCTCCCTCTCCCTAGATTGTATGTAGTACAGTAATGGGCACCGCCTTGTCCACGGGCAAATCTCTCTTAAGCCTTCTATACATTTTGTATAGACGAGTGCAGAATAAAAGCATTCTCTGGTCATCGCTGATATACACACATCATAGTTCGGTAAAGATTTTCAGAAAAATTTACAAAGCGAAGGCAAGGAGCTTTTTGCTTCATTTATGGCAGCGACGATCAGAGTGAGTTTTTGTATGAAACCTATAGAAGGGTTCAAAAAGCTTCTCCTGTAAGATTTATTTTGGTCGTAAGTGATCAATTGGCTACAATTAAATCGGACATATGCACCATTTTAGAAAATTTGGTTAGGCGAAAATTTTTAGAAACATTTGGGAGTATCGAATTCAACGGAAAAAGGTAAACTTTTACTGCCTTAAAAGAAGCATTTACTTTTTTACATATCCACGTTTAAAAGGTAAATAAAATGCCAATTATTTATTATCAGTTAACAGCAGAGGGAACTTTAACTCTGTGTATTTTCATAGGGAATATATAGAAAGCTTAAAAAGCTCTGCACGCAGCCAAAGGGATGCGCATCATCATTTTATTAGGTACCATTAAATCCGAAAGCACTAAAGCAATATTGGCCGGAGGAAGCTTTTACCCTGCATTCGTCCTTTATCAGTCATGACTAGAAAATATTCCGCAATACCAGCTTTCTGTGAATTTTATATGACCGCGCAAGCAGTAAGAGCTCTCTCGCACATTTTTTGTCTGAAGAAAAAAAGTTATATGCAGAGACAGATTTTACTCTTGCCACTTACATGATCTTGAAAGCTTGAAAAGCTCAAAAAAGATTTAAATCGGTTACAAAAACTCAGTCTCCATTATAACGGTTAAAAACATGATCGCAAATAATAAAAATTCAAATAACCATTATTTTTGAATAGCGATTAATTTTCACCGATAAAAATTAAATTCAAATAAACACGATTATTCAATGATCTAAACTTAAAAATCTTGGTATTTAATGGAAATTTTCGGTCGCTGATATTTCATCTAAGCATTCGTTATCGACGTCGCTACATGTTTTTATCGAAATTCTTACAAACTTTGTTCTAGTGCATTTATCAATATATTTGTATCGCAATATTTGTCAAAATTTTTATTGACATATACACATATTTATCGACATCGACACAATATATTAATTGCCATTTTTAACAAAACCTGTGTCGATAAACTTGCTAGTATAGATTTATATAGTATATATTATCGATAGCTGTTTTCTATAAATTCTCGGCATCTATATACCTTTGTAGATAACGTTCCCGGCGTCAAACTCGAATACTTTTTAATCTAAATATGTATCTATATTTTGATAGAAATTTTGGTTAATCTCGATATATTTTTAGATATTGGTATCAATATCGATTTAGAAATTACTCAATTTAGTTTAAGATATCGTTATCGGTGTATGTACACGAGGGTGGTCCAAAAATGCATGAGAAAAAGTAAAGTCGGCACTTTTATGCGCTCACCCCCTAAGGTTGTTCTATACCGACAAAAAGTGTACCCATATTTTTTATTTTAAAATCAAAAAATATTTAGAGGTCGCTGAAAGTTTTCCATGTATTTTATATGGACAAAAAACAACTTTTCGAAGAAACGATATAGCATTCTTAAAAATCTATATTTTTCGATCGGAAAACTTTGCTTATGATCACAAGATTCCCATGTTTCTTTAACCATTTCTTCATAGTAACTAAATATAATTTAGGTACAGCTCCGCCAAAAACCCCTAAACACCCCGAAAAATGTATTAAGGTGGCCAATAAAAAATCTTTAGTATTAAAGAATGGTTAAATAAACAATTGGGTATTATTATTAAAAGTCTGCTGAAGTGAACCAGCGTTTTCCGATCGCAAAATATTGATTTTCAAGAATTCTATACCATTTCTACGAAAAGTGGTTTATTCCCCATATAAAATACATGAAAAACTTTGAGCGCTTTCAGCGACATCTAAATATTTTTTGATTTCAAAATAGGGGTATATTTTTTTCGATATAGAACAGTCTTAGGGGCGAGAGCATCGAAATTTTGACTTTACTTTTTTTTGGACCACCCTAAAGCTCGGAACACTTTGACGACTGCAACTTCACGACGTAACGACAGCGACATCATTTTGTCGACAAATGTCGCATTGAAGCCAGCTTCTTAAACATTTTGAAGACCTCAGCGACATAGCAAACAGCTGATTTTAAAGTTTGACATTTTGGTATATTTATTTCACAAATTGTGTATTTTTATTTAAGTAAATAAGAAAAACATGAACAATCAAGAATATGTGATTAATTTTGCGACAATTTAATTTTGCAGCACTACATCTACTCATTGTCGCCGGCAAAATTAGAAATAGATTTAATTTGGCGACGTCNAGCTTAATGTATACATGTGATTCGCATTCAATCTGATTTTCGACAAAATTTTTTTAATAACATGGAATCTCTCTATATATATATATATGCACGCACATATGTATGTAAATAAATACATAGTTTGATTCCTAAAGGCCAACAAAATTTTATTTTAATAAGGATTTCATAATTTAATATATAAATAGTACATTATTCCCAAAAAAAATTTCGAATATTTGTTTAGTTCCTGAGCATTATTGCAACAAAAGATCACGTTAAAAATCACATTGTAAGTAGAGGTTAAATAAAATTAATTAAATTTAAATTTATCTTTTTATTTCATGCAAGTGTGAGTATTTCTCAAATTTATAAAGCATCTTAAACAATTTAAAATAAAAAACTTTAATTTCCCTACCTTGCATACTACATAAGCGGATACCGTTAAACAGATAAATACAATTCGGAAATCCCGAAACTGGGAAATATATACCGAATGAATTTTGACAATTCAGCGAAAGTTACGAAATTTTTTGCGAGTTTCAAAGCTTTTTTTCGAGTTTACGCAATGATGAGTTTCCAATCTCTCCATACAAAGCTATGTTCTTGTATATGAAGATATNGAGTCTACGCAATGCTGAGTTTCCAATCTCTCCATACAAAGCTATGTTCTTGTATATGAAGATATTTCATGTACGAGTATGTGTGTGTATATAAATATGGTGTTTATGTGCTTTGGTCTATACTATGTGTATGTACATACATATGTCTAACAGCTGCTATGTATTTAAAAATATATATGTATATATTTTTAGCATTTTCTTTTTTAGCTTGGTGCGCACAAAAAATTCTCTTTTAGCATAATTTAATAGTTTTCCAATACTGTTTTTTCATTTATAAAAAGCGCTGCAAAAAAAAATGTTTAATAAATTCATATCTCTTTTTTAGCACTTCAAAATTACAAAGAAACATCTAGCAATGCAATTAAAAATTTATAAATTTTATTTATTTTGGTTTAGCCGGCCAATTTCCAAGATATGTTTAGTGCTTTAAATTTCCCTCTCACTTTTCGTTTTCGTTACTGCTTTCACTTACATTTCTATGTGTAGTTTACTATATATTCATTTCCTTTAACATACATACATACTACATTTTTACGATACAAATTCTTCACTGAGCTGTTTTGCTTTGCTTTCTTGTAGTTGCTGCTGCACATTCAAGTTGATTGTTTTTCATTACCATGTTTGCGTTCTCTTGGTTAGTATATAGTATTTTTATTTTGCGTTTGTCAATGTTTTTTTTTTTAATTTTTAATTTTTTAACTTGCTAAATACATATCTTACTTTTTTTCTTATCTTTTCGTTATTCAAATTTTATAACTAAAATTTATAGTTTTTGTCATAGTTTGTTAATTTTTGAACAGTTCTGAAATAGTACACATTTATGTATGTATGTAATTCGAAAAACACATCTAGAATATTCGTTTAATTAATTTTGAATTAAGTGTAAAATTTGCTAATAAATACAACTATTTGGTATTGCGATTTCGCTTACTCAATTAACTATCAATGTAATGAAACAAACTGGTTTAGAGGATAGTTGTTGCAAATTCGAGTTATAGCAGAGAGCGAAGTGTTGAGGCATAAAACCTTTGTAATTTTGTGAATACATACATAGATACCTGCAAATTCCATATCTTTCCATATCTGTCCTTTGGATGCTCTGCTTTATTATTTTTGGTATCTAATGGGAATGTTACCTAATGATAATGGTAATGGTAATGGTGTTGGTAATAGTGGAGGAAATGATAATGATAATGGTAATGGTAAAAGCAATGGTACTGCCAGTGGTAATGGTATTGTTAATGGTAATCGTAATAGTAGAGGTTAACATAGTGGTGATAGTAGTAGTAAAGGGTAATTATATTTGTAATAGTAATGAAAACGGTCATGGTACTGGTGATTATATTGGTAATGGTATCGGTAATGATAATGGTAATTGTAAATGCTAATGTTCATGATAGTTGAAGTATTAATGGTAATGGTCATGCTACTGGGAATATTAATGGTAATGGCAATTTGAATAACTGGGATGACGTTTTTTTTTTTTAATTTTGAAGTTATTAGACAACCTTTCATCGCAGCTTGAGCAGAATATCTCTCTATATCACGCAAAAAGAGCCGGTTTATTAATTTGCCACTGTGTGGATTGGGTGGAAAGTGTGCGAAGGAGTAGTGCTTACGCTCTTAGCCCCCAAGTAGATGATATCAGCCTGAATTTCAGAAATAAGGTCAATAACATAGGAGCAATTCGGAATAGCGAGCTGCTGTGGAAGGACACATTGCGAAATGCATTAAGTTAGGCCCAACGACACTTTTTACTTACAAAAAAGATAAATGAAATGTTCGCATCACGGGGATTCTCTCCCAGGGTAGTACAATGAAAATGTTCGGAATCGTATACTTTATGGTGTCTTAGTATGGTGGCCTACACATGATATCAATATCACCTCATAAACCAGCCATTAAGGCAGGAATTTCTCAAAAGTGGGACTCTGCTCTTGGACGCCCCGAATTCGATGAAGCATCTACCTCCGATTGATCTTATTGCTCTAGATTTCGGCAAAAATACTTCATCGAGGGAACCACAGGCGCTGTTCGGCTATACTAATCACATCGGCAATAATCTCTATTACATGAGTACCTATCAGTACAAAATTGTGATATTAACACCACAGGACTGCGAGAGCTATATGAGTAATTTTATAAACTTTACACATATGATGCAAAATTTGAAGGGAGTGCCAGAGGAGGAGCAGTTTTTTCAGCTGTACACGGGTTGGGGATATGTTTCGTCCCCCCTTTCCACTGCAGTGTATGTCGAACTAAAGTGTTGGCCAATCAGGAAGCAGCTGGGTCCTTGCTCAAAGACATACATCGGGAAACAAGTCTTCATCTACTCTAACAGTCCAGCAGCCGCCAAAGCTTTACCTGCGCATAGACAGATCATTACTTAATGCTTTCGCAGACTTCTAAGATGGTCCTGCATAATATGGTTCAACTTATATGGATGCCTAGAAACTCCGGTATTAAGAGCGATTCCAACGCTGATTAATTAGTGAGAAAATGCTACAACCTTACAGAGAAGGATGTCAATCGGCATAGGCATAGTCAGTGGCTGTCAGTCTCTAGACATTCGCACCGTAAGTGCCTGACAGTTTCCGGTTCTTCTTCGTTAAGGCAGCTCCTGCAGTAGCCATTATCAGCCACACCTAACAACTCTGCGTGCGTCCCTAAGAGTATGTGTCCGGCCAGTAATCACATGGCTAACGATAATTCATTCCCTTTCAATGATAGCAGCTCTCGCGATTTTCTTATGTCCCACTCTCGACACATACGTTTGCCTGCGTACCATGTACTTGAGTACTCCCACCTTGCATGGGCTTCTTTTAAGTAAAATTCCCTAATTATGAGCTTGCAGGAAGCCTTCCTTGTTTGCTTTCCCATTTCCAGCGAACTTCTCTGCCATCTCATTTGGGGATTTGCGCCATTATCCGAATTTATAATGACGGAAACATAAACTATATTTATTGCGGCCGCTATATGACGTAGACTGTCAGTAGCTTCTTGTATAGACGCTAGTTCGGCCTGAGAGATACTGAAATGGTCTGGAAGGCGGAAGGACCAGTCCAGCGCCATTTGTTCAGTGTATACTCCTCCACCTACCCTGCTATCTAGCTCGAATCCATCAGTGTAGAACTGAAGAGAATTTTCATACACCGAGACTCCTTTTGACCGTGATTCTCTACTGGGTATCTCTGTGTGATATCCCTTACCCTCTGCTATAACTCGATCCGCGGGACACTAATAACAACACGTTTAGATGTAATAACAATAATTTTCTATCAATATACATAACTACATATACATACATATAAACTATACAAATAGATCTCTTCAAAGCTGTTCCAACAAATTGTAAGTACATACGTGCATACAAACCTACGTAAATGCAAAATCATCAAAAACTCGCTAATCACTTCTCAAAATTCACTACAACTTCAATGTGGTTTTCAGTTCATTGCGCGAAAGGATTATGTGGATTAGCGCCAGGTATGTCGAGATTACCGCCCGTAGTCTGATAAGTGCCGTAGCTGTTGCCTGTACCACCATTGGGATTCATCTCATTTAGACGCGCATTGGAAAGCGCACGCGGTATCGGATTACTGGGTACACCGTGTGGCGCCAGATGTGAGGTCTCTTCGGCCACCTGCAAAATAGAATAATAAGATCCCCTCATCCCATTGCATATTTTTGTACTTTTTAAAGACGTTTACCTGACGCGGATCCTCCGTAGGTGGCAATTCCGAAATGAAGCCTTGATCTTTGCGATAGAAGTTCACGAAAACGAAAACACCCAAGACCACAAGACAAGCCAAGCCATAGCCGCGGAATGTTTCCGTAGTGCCATAGTATGTGACGAACATGCCGCCAATGATCGCACCACAGCCACGTCCTAGACCGTGATGTATACCCTGTAGTACGCCTTGGGCCGAGGCTCGCAAATGTTTGGGTGTACAGTGCGCAATGTACGAACAGGAGGCAGCCCAAACGGCGGCATGTGTGATACCCTGCATCAGCTCGAATGGCAAGACCATCCAAGGATTGGTCGCGTAGGAGATGTACAAGAAGCGTAACACATTACCAACCAAGCCCAGGCACAACACTTTGATGTGACCGATTTGTGCGATGAAGCGGAAACTGTAGAAATATGCAAAGATCTCGGAAACGTGGTTGATCACAGAGGCAACACCGAAGAGCGTCGGGGTGCCGCCATAATCTTGCAGATGCCAGAAGAGAAACGTGAAAATCAGACCGATGCCGAAGCCCATGAACCAAGCGACGAACAGGAAAGAAATGGTTTTCATATCCTTAAAATGTGTCAAGACAGTTAGCCATTCGGGCATTTCCTTAGTAGTTTGAGCAAATATTTTCGATTGTGCACCCACTGCGGCCGGTGGTGCTTTGCCAACTGCAGCCGTACCACTACCAACCGCTAATGAAGGCAAATTAAGCTGCGCAGCTAACTCGGCCATGGACTCATCTTCGGCTTGCTTATTTGCCGTGGCATCCGGATTCTCGGCTGTCTGTTGGTCAAGTTCGATTGGATCATATTTAAATGTGATCTTCGAGGCCGACGCTATGGCACAAGTCATCAATATCGAGAAAATGGCAAAGCAGATATTGTAGTTCTTTTCCATGTGACCAGCGCCGCAAGGATGATGTGAGAAGCGTGTCGAATGATCGAGTACAATGCCGACAACGAACATGGAAATGCCCCAACCGAGTGAGCCAAACATGCGTTGATGGCCATACTTGTCTGCATCGTCGCCGAGCAAAGTGATGACGGCTGAGTCGGCGAGTGTGATGGCTGGAGCGCTAAAGAACTCACCTATGAGTATGACGAGCAAAAGCAGGAAGAATGCTTTTTGTATGTCCTACGAAGAGGGCAGATAAGTAAAAAAAAACCTGTGGAAAATATTTTACAATATAAATACTTACTGGTGTGCGATATACCATGGACGAGAATATCGGGCTAACATAGTCGCGATGCTGTTTATCATCGTAATTGCTGACAAAGTTTATATGGATGGGTGAGATGCCGGCATCAATACGAGGAATAAGCGAACGTTTGCGTCTTGAGGCAGAAAGAGATTGAATAATTGAATTATAGGCGATTTAGCTAAGACTCTAAAGCACTCAAAAGATAGACAACCGCTAACACTGTCGCGAAATTCTTCTACAAACAACTTCTTCTCACACTCACCTCCTATGCGACTCCTCCACCACTTCGCTGGCCGGCATCGTGGCAACACCTTGTAAAGCTGCTTGTGGGTTGATGCTGCCCACGCTCTCCTTATTCATGTCGGCCATATCATAGGCGGAAAGATCACGTTTGGTGCGTGTCAGAGTCAAAACGAAATCCGTCTCATTTTTACGTTCGATACAATTCACAGCTTCTGGTTTAATGAAACTCAACGGTATGGTGAAGAGAACCCAACAGGCGAGCGAACCCAAAAGCAATTTTTTACCTTGGCGGCAGCTAAAAATTGTCATATTAATTGAGATTAAGTAGCAGTTGTGCAGCGGACAACAGCTACTTACCGATCTGCATAGGAACCCCAGAAGGGCGCCGATAAGAACTCCACAAACGGACGCATGCCAATCAATATACCACACTGACCCGGATTCATGCCCATCTGTTTGAAATAGACACCCATCAGTGGAAAAAGCGAACCAAAAGCGGCAAAGAAGAAGAAATAGAAGGCCTTCACCGGTATGAGTTCGTGTTCGGTGGGACCGAAGAGCATTTCGATAATATCAGCATGACTGCGTATTTTGTGCGTTGATTCCTTGGCTTCGGGGTAGCTGCAATGAAAAGTGTAGTAATACAAAAATATAAAGTGAACTAAGTGCACTTACAGCGTCGGGTCCACTTCACCAGTAGCCTCTACATCGACACGTGGACGAGCTGCCACACCATATGGTTGCTGTGGTACACTACCTACTCCAGCATTGGGCATGCCGCCGCCATAACCACCAGCGACGCCTTGTCCACCATAGCCACCAGTTTGATCATAGCCCGCACCCGTTTGATCATAACCACCACCTGTTTGCTCGTAACTGCCCATCTGCTGTCCATAACCGCCACCACCATAGCTGGGCTGTTGTTCATAACCACCACCACCGCCACCAGCGAAGGGATTGGGTGCTCCACCATACTGAGCCATGCTACTTCGTTTATTTGTGGTTACACTGTCTGCGACAGACAAACGCTGCCTGCGATAAGCTTAACTTAATCGAAGTACTTAGTAATAATAACGATTTTTTGTTATAGTTAGAGCGATGCGTTGTATTTGTCCTTTAGTTGCTCACTTATTCCGTCACTCCACTACTTATGCGTTCTTTTGTTTTGCAGCGCCTCCCAATGTCTTTACAAAATTCTCGTCCGTTGCCCTCACTTAACCGCGCCTGTTGATGATGCTTACGGCTCGTTAACTTTTCCTCTTATTCCTCTCTCCGTTCGTTTTTTAATTAGGCGCTTTGTATTAAGCGCTAAGCGTTAGCGTTTAACTAGTTTTTGTTCTTGTCTTTTTTTAATAATTACGCGCGAAGTCATTTCCTCCAATATTCTGCGTTATTAAACTGAAGAGAAAAGAATGAAAATGGAAAATTAAAGCTCAATCCATGTACGTAGCTTAATAAAGACCAAATAATAATACAAGATTTAGAGCAAACATATGGGAAGATTACTCGCATTGTGGCTAATCAGATGTAACGGGCGATTTGTCGACTAGACTGGCTTTATAGGCGTGCCTCGCAGACTTTATATTTACATATTTATTATCTTTAAGTGATGAGCGCGAATCTGCATTAATTCATGAGATAAGCCGACAATCATACATCTAGTTATACCTTAATGGTGTGTAGGCGCCTGTTGGTATGCTACAGCGCTCAGCACACACATTGAGAATGAACTACTTTCTTAGATTTATTGGATTTCGCTTGGGTTTTTATTGGAGCATAAAACTAAAATTATAGTGTAAGCGTACACTTTGGATTGCCATTTATTTTTTATATTAGTTTTTATTATTTTCTATGTGTTTGCACACACGAAATTTTATTTGGAACGTCTATAATTTTCATTTCGTAATTTGCATTTCAAGGCAAAAAATAACTCCTACACCATTAAGTATGCTATTTTTCTGCTACTCACTTTATATCAAACACTTGAAAAGCTCTCCTTGCTGACAGTAATTTCACTTTGCACACAATAGAATGATTAACGGAGATACGCAATACAACGAGTGTCGGATGAATAGTTGAAGATATGTACATACTATGTACAAGAGAAAGCAGCTAATGGTAATTGAAGGACTACGCTTGAAAGCAGCAGGCAAAAAGGATGTACGCATTTAAATGTGTTAGTGTTGGGCGAAATAGAGACGCATTTGTTTGCTTTTGTGTGAATCTTCGAGCGTTGCTTAAAAAGTATGTAAATACTCATGCTTTGATTTCAAGAACACAAACTTATTTATTTAGGTATTTAGTATTTGGTTTCACTAAAAGATTTACATATAAAAAAAAAGTATGTAAATACTCATACTTTTGACTTAAGAAACAAACACATTTTATTTCCTCCCATTCTAATGTATGTACCAGTGATAGTAAAATTGAATTTACTGCAGACTAAGTACTAATTATAAAATGTATTTACTTGTTTTCACGGGACAAAAGATGACTAAGAAAGCATTTAATTACTTTTATTTAGAAAAATTTAGAAAAACATTTATAACACAAGTACTCAGTACCACCAAAATTACACTAAATTTCGAAGAAAATCTTAAATCTCGAAATAGTCCCAAAAACATCCCCAAACTCCGATAAAGTCCTCAAAAATTTTGCAAAAGAAAATATTAAAAAGCTTGGGAAAACCCCTAAAATACTTGATAAAATAATATCACAATAGCCCCTAAAAAAAACTAAAAAGTTTAGAAAAATAAAAAAAAAATCCCGAAAACTCCCCCCAAGTTCCTAAAAAGTTTCGAATAGCCAAGCACGAGGAATATCGAAGAAATTCTACAAAATTCACAGAAAATGTTGGAAAATCCCCAAAATCCCAAATAAGTTCCGAAATATTTGCGAAAAGTCCCGAAAAATATCTCAAAAAATTTCGTATAAAATTTTGAAAAGTTCCGAAAACATCCCGCAAGTTCTTTAAAAAGTTCCGTGTGTGTTTTGTTTTACACACGGATAATTCATGAGCATTACAAAAAAATCTGAAAAATCCAGAGAAAATACCAACAAGTTTGGAAAGTCCCGAAAAGTCCTACAAAAAGAACGGACGTCCCGAAAATATATTGAAATAGTCCCGGAAAATTTCAGAATAACGTCCGAGAAAAAATTAACGCAAGAAAAATTAAGAAAAGTTCTGAAAAATTTCAAAAATTTTGTATAAAATCTTGAAAAGTTTTAAAGATCTCGAAAAACTCATAATAGTCCCAAAAAAAATCAAAAACTACCAAAAGTTCCAGAAAATCGCAGAAAGGTACGAAAATTATAGCACGAAGAATCCCAAAAAGTGCTGAAAATATAGAGAAAAGTTTCCAAAAACTTTCCAAAGTTCTTAATAAGCTCCCGAAGAGTAAATCACGAAAAACACAGAAAAAATCTGCAGAAATCTTTAAAATTTCGAAAACTCCCGAAAATCACGAAGCATCTTATTATATTTATTATTATTAAATAGTAAATACCTTAGTACTTTTATATTTAACATGTAAACACCCCATTAGGTAGCTGTTTTTTATACTCTTGAAATTCTTTCATAGTGAGTGTTCAAAATCGCTTGGACCAAATTAAACTTTTATTTTTGATACGGTCAAATGTGCGTACGTACATACATATGTAAATTATTTCCATCTGCCTGTAGGTATTACGAACTTAATTAACTAATCTTTTTCTAATTTTTTATAATTTTTATCTCTACTTCCCCCCCCCATGTTTCATCTATCTATTTGCTCGTACATTAACTTTTCGCTGACTTTTTTACCACTTTGTTTTACTTTTAACCTCCGCAATTTATTAGCTTAGTTTCATATTTCATTTGAGTGTCAGTGTCGCCATTTAACATTTTTCTATGTCAATGCGCATTACCGACGAACATACATACATATGTATGTACTTGCATGCATACTTGTATATTAACTTTTTTATAATTATAATCTGTCGTGTGTAAGGTCGCACGCAAATAATTATATATACATATATGCACATTTACATATATACAAATATATGTATGTAGGTAGGTAGGTATCTAAGTAAATATGCAAATATGTGTGTGAATCTAAAACACTATATATATATATATATACGTATATTTACATATGTATATAGGCATATTTACATACATACGTTCTAAAGTACACTCAGATGTGTGCCATGACGTATGTGTGCTATTTGACTCTTTACTACCTATTCGCCATTACCCGTATTACTCATACGTCACGTATACCCCGCACGTTTTTCGTTCGTCTTTTAGTTTATTCTCTTTTTTTTGGATTTTGTTTTCATTCATTTATGCAGCAATTGTGCACTTAATGGAAATTTTATGCAACCACTTTAATCCAAATGGTTCAGCATAAACCTAAATATTTGAAATGATATTCTCATTGAGATACATATATACATATTTCCTTGAGAGACGAAGAGTCTTGACACTTTTATGAGGAATGCAAACAAAGCGAATAGCAATAGGAATTGATTTCTGCATAAAATGTAAAATATTTGGTATTTATTTCAATGTTGCTTATAGTGAGGGTAGATTAGGTTAAGATGGCTTGGCGGATTCGCCAACGTTACGCCTTAAAAGGCACTTCCGACATTATATAACTAAATTCGAGCACATCGTTAGTGATCGTACGCTCGTATTGATTGCCGATTATTTGTATACGTATATACGTTTTACCTCCTTTAACGATGTACGAGTAATTGATTTTATTAGTCAACCGAAAAACACTACAACAGTCTGGAAGTCTAAATTTGTAGTTGAAGAAAAATTAGTACAAAAAATCATCAATATATTCGTATGAGGGAAAAATTATCGACCATTGGCAAAATTACATTCACATAAATTCCACTTTGAATCTTTCGCAATTTACTAAACAACCAAATCTGCAGGATGGTACATACGTTGGCAGAGGGGCAGCAAGAGCACGCGTCCTACTCTCCTCACTATTTCCGAATTCATTCAAACAGACTATGGAACTGCCTTTAAAGATTTTCAGACCAACCCCATCCGAATGAGGCAAAAAGCCTTGCTTCGTGGGCAAGTGTTGGGTGAGGGGACTCATTCGATCCGCATAAGTATCGAGGCGTGGATGGAATTTATTCGGCTTTACTACAATGGGAAGAGAATCTATATAGTCATTTTACACCTTGTGAATATAATGAAGAATAGTTTAGTTCTAGCCTGCAACCCAAGTGCATATAGGAGAGCCCAGCTAGCGCTTATACCCAAGATAAGAACAAGGGATTGCTTCTTAGCTAAATCCTTTAGGTCAATCAGTAGAGAATGTCTTTGATAATGAAACCCGGTCGAGCACCACCTATCCTGTACCAGCTAATAACATTAATCCAGAGTGCTTTTAACTATGGAAATGTTGTAACCTGTGCCTTCCTTGATACAGAAGGAGTTTTCGACAACATCTCACATGAGGTCTTTTATTCTAGTACTACCTACTCGTAGGTGAATAAAAACAGAGGCCACAGTTCTCTACGGTTAAAAACTACGAAAATATGTCCAAAAAGGGGTATTATCCCCAATCCTTTGGAGCTTAGTTTTAGCTGAACACTATCAGACAATGGAGTCCGAGGACAAGGCTACGCGGATGACATAGTCATAATAGCAAGAGGGGAATTCAAGAAAAGCATATTTTACATAATCCAAAGGGCACTAAACAAACAAACCAGTGGCGTGTGAATATGAGTCTCAACACAAACCCAACAAAAACCGCCACCATTTCATGCACAAGAATAAGGAGTCTACCGGAAATGAGAGTTATAAGCCTCGATGGCGCAGAGGTCAGCACTACCGCGGAAGTGATTTATTCGGGCATCATGCTCGAAACAAAACTCGTATGGAAGAAAGACGTTGACATGAAAACATCCAGAACCGCAAGTGTCCTCGAATACTCAGATGGATGTACTATGATATATATATATATATATACTATGATTTTCAAACAAATGATAATCTATGGAGCGGTGGCCTGGGACTCCACAGCTAGCCTAGTAACTGGAAGGCGCTTACTCACGAAACTACAACGTTTTACGTGTGTGTACATCACAGGCGCAATTGACAACTGCCCTACAGCGGTAATGGTGTTTATACTCGAGCTCACACCGCTGTACATCAGCATATAGCAGACTACTAAACAATTCTTCTATATAGATGGTAGTACCATCTCAGAAATTGGAGTCACTCAGGTCCCAGTACCCCTAACTCAATTCGCACGGGATGTAAGTAGAATTATTATATTCCAAAAGAACTTCAAAATAGAGCTGAGGAATAAGGCAAGCTGGAACGACCCAAACATCAAGAAAGTTCACCCTCTACACAGGCGGCTCAAAAGCACCCGAGGCCATTGGAGCTGGCAGTCTTGGTCCGAGATCAAAAACACAGTTCCCACAAACAGACTCCTTGAAATGTTTCAAACCATCGGTCTGTGCATAGAGTAATCTCTATGCAGGGAAAGTATCGCATTCAAAAGTTCCTGATATTAAGCGATAGCAAGCCGCACTCAGGGCCCTTCATTGTCATGAAATCAAGTCTACATTGGTTTTCAAGTTCACAGAGATACTAAACGCCTTAGCAATAAACAATAAAGCCTTACTTCTCTAGAACCACAAAGGCTCCATAACCGAAAGTTCCAGGGCTGATGAATTGGCTAGACACGACAACCTCGATGCTCCGATGAGGTCAAATTTCTAGAGATTACGCTAGATAAGAGACTTAATTGGAACTCCCATATTGAGAGAACGGTTGCTAAAGCCACACATAGGGATTGAGAACAAGACTGATAGAGGGGCTGTACCGTATTATCGTACGTCCGATTTTATCCTACGCATCCGTAGCGTGGTGGCAGAAGAGACTGCAAAAAACTGTCATACTTTTTCTTGGCATGCCTTTCTGTCACTGGATCTATAAGAACCTGCTCAAATGCGGCTCTAGAGTCGCTTCTGGAATGGACTCCTCTCAACATTTTTATCCAGGAAACAGCAGCTACGAGTGAGCTGCACTTTCAATTATCTAACGACGGGTTCTTCACAAAGAAGCTCCATGCAGGTATGTTTGGGAAGATACCAGGATTGGAAATATATGGAATCTCTGATTCCATGACTAAAGAGGTCGGCTTTGGCAGAAAGTTCCAAGTGATTATCCCCAGTCGCGAAGATTGGGAAATGGTCTCCCTGCACTTGATCCCAGATGGGTACACTGGCACACAGACGGCTCAAGGATGGAGGACAGAGCAGATTGAGGTATTTATGAACCTAGAACCACACGGAGCCTTTCTAGTTATCTTTTCAGATAGCCAAGCAGCCGTCCGGACTATAAAATCCAAGCTTGGTTAGAGACCAAGCCGTTGTGGAATCGAAGGAAATGAAGTCGCCGACGAGTTGACACGAGAAGGATCGCTAACTGCAATTTCGGGACCTGAAACATTCTGTCGTCTCAGTTGGTCCTCTTCGAGAGCCATAATTGCTGAGTGGGTACACTGTGAACGCTGTAAGTACTGTTGAGTGGTGGGAGCCTTAGTCAGGCCGGGCTTTGTGGCTACCCTTTTAACAGAAGAGACATTATTTTAGAAAATAGAATTGTCATCAGGCTACTTTCTGGGTACCTGACTGGTCACAACCAATTACGTTTCCACTGGCACCGAATAAGTGTGATCACAAATTCGGAATGCCGGTTCTGCCTTGAAGATGATGAAACATTCAGAGCATATTCTCTATCACTGTCCGGCTTTGGCTATACAAATATTGATCCACTTAAAAGCTTCAATGGTCTTACCCCATTGTTATGAAGAATGCTCCTATCAAGACCCTTTTTGGATTCATTAGGGAAACCGAAGATATCTTAGCCAAACTGGGTTAGGGACTCTCTGTTTAAGAGATACACATGATTTTTCAGATCACGGTGTCTCTTGTTCTGTTACACCCAAGAATTACTAACTTACTAACTAGTCTAAGGTTTAAGCACCTCAACATTTTCTAAAAGCTCTCCGGAGTAGACATCGGCTACTTGCGGAGCTTTGTTTTAAGCACCTATCGCTTCTCTTAGTTTAACACAGAGAACCTGAAGTTACCCCTTAAAAAAAAAAAAATTTATAATGTGGTAACACAATGACCAATCTAATTAATGTTTAAGTGGGTCTCTTGAAGTCTGCCAAAATAGCCTAACCTAAGTCTGACCGAGGTATTGTAAGGAATAACTATATCTACCTAAGCAACGAAATCTAAATAAATGCTTCTCCTCGTCCGCAAATTTCAGCCAAAAATATGCGCACGCAAAGAAAAAATTGTTAAAGGATGGGAGCCAAAACATGGCACATATTCATACCCTGCAAAAAATGTAACTAATCCAGGATGACTCCGGGAGCAATCGCAAAGGAGCATGAGACTAATACCACTTTTGATCTCTTTATATGGAATGAACTGTTCGCTTTTGTTCGAGCATGTCCTATGAAGAGAC
>NW_016164646.1:7081-10148 GCF_001687245.7 Rhagoletis zephyria | reverse complement strand
GTTTCAACTCCTCAGTGGTCCCGTGGTCGGCCAAACCTCTGTGACAATTTTAATAGCATCTTTCAAAGGCTTCATACTTTTTAGGGCACGCTTAGAAATTCCGCTGTCCTCGTAGTCAAAGTAAACGAAGCCTCAGGGAGAGTCCAATTTCATTCCTTTCGATTTCTGTTAGTCCTGAAGCTTAAGAGCAAACTCTAATGGTGTCACGAACCGCCGGTTCAATGTCTGAAGACGATTCGGGACATAAGTCGCGCATCTGACAAAATTCTGTGAGTAACATGGTCTTTTGTGGATATGGAATAAAAAGCCTCCCCTTTAAGGGGCCAATGGTTACGCCAGAGCAACAGTATCTACGCGCGGTGCGAGAGTTATAATTTCTGGGCATCATGAGGCTCACCTGAGGATTCTAAAAGAAGAAGCCAATGTGTGTAACTAAGCGGGAAAATTCCACCGCAGTAATCCCGATCAGAATCTGCAGTGACAGCCATGCTGCTCTAAAAGCTTTGGAAACCGCTCGCACCTCTTCAAAAATAGTCGTGGGATATAAGTCGAGGCTGAACTCCGTTACAAGGAGGAATGAGCTTGTGTGGGGGCCAGTACACTATGGTGTTCAAGGCAACGAACTGGCTGATGAATCTGCGAACTACGGTTCTCATGATCGTTAAATTGGACCGGAGCCAATTTTAGGGCCAACCATAGCGGGAACGATCCAGTACATCAAATATCGTTAAAAATAAAACTAATGAGAGCCGTTGGTGTGGTATTGACACATGCAAAATAACAAAGGGCTTCCTGAAAAGGCCTGACAGGGTAGTACCAAAATTTCCCCTCAGACAAAGAAGGAGTGATCCACATGGGGCACAATCCATGGAGCCGACATGCGGTCACTATAGGCATTATCTACGATCCTTTATGTACATCTTATTTAGAGGATGAAGATAGTACAGAAAATTTTCTCAACCGCTGTCCGGCCTTCTCCAAACTTAGATGGTACATTTTTCGTCGCATGACGAGTTACATTCCCTTCCCTCAACAAACTGCTAATATTGATAAAGAGGTCTGGTAAATTTGCAGCGCAGCAATGAACTCCCACCCCACCCATTCCTCTAAATCCTAAGTGCAGTAGGCAATGCTGCCTGAGTCCTTGGAAAACCTTTTTTTCTTGATTTTCCCCGCCACGCACAACTCCATTCCAATCCCGATCCCGATCCCACGATGAGTCTTATTGAAAGGTTGACCGGTATCCATAATTCGCATAGCTGTGAAAGGAAATAGTATCGCGGTGGGTCCACCGAGCAATGGTGTAGACCAAAGTCTGAAACTATTACCCAGACAAACCACTAAAACTGTACCACCAGCTGACTTTTTACTTACAGGCGAAAATAACCGCAAAATGAGTTAAGAGTTAATTCATAGACCAGTAGGCTGTTCCAACCTGAGCACTGTGCTATTTTTCAAAGGAGAGTTTTGGCAATGAAGAAAGAGGTAGGGATACTGAAGGAAATGAATCTGCGTAATGCGCGAATAAACATACTATCATATACGACCTATTCGGACACCAGCCACCCATATTGGGTTTCAGAACAAGATGGATAAATCCCACTGTGCAGTACCTACAATCAGCTAGGTCCAAGGTATCTACTGAAGTTATCTAAAAGGAAGGCAATATTCGTTAAAATTTCTGCAGATTCATGATTCACTGGTCGAAAATGTTTCTGGCAATACTACAGTCGTTCTATTAGTCTATGTGAGCCTTTTACTGACCATTCAGTATGACTCAAACTAGAATTCCTCAATACTTAACTGAGCTGAACTTTTTTTAGAGATAAAGAAGTTCGAAATTTGAAAGTTGCTGGACAATTTTTAAACATAGTTGCCCTAATTAATTACTCCATCAGACTGATGTCCTATACCAAGTATAAATACTTATCGATGGTCATCTGCAGTAACGACACAACTCAAAATTAAAACAATAAAACCTTTAATCATGTCTCTAATCCATGTCTACTGACTTCAGAAATCCTTACTACTTTTTTTACGTAGCTCACTTGAAAAGTTTGTTTTTAGTGTTACTCCATCATTTATTACCAGTATCAAGACTTTGCAAATACAAACTACACAATAAATACATAATAAATACAAAGCAATATAAATAATATTTTTTTATAAGTAAGGAATTTCTATGCCATCAACTCCTTAATTGCACTACTTCATCAGGAACATTTAACTAGGCTTAAGCCTCATTCTACACTCTCTTAACCAAACATATGTGTAAGACCCACACCACCGAAATAGTCACGCTGTCCACTCAGTGGCCCACTGGTCCATTTCGAAGCGCCACCCGTCAAATCAACGCGCGTATTACGATCCGGTGATGACCAGAGATTTGCTTTACCACCCAATTCCAATTGGCTGCCGAAGTTGGGAATGTTGCTCTTAGTCAAACTGGCGCCATGTCCATTAATGTGCGAGTACTCCAAACCGCCACCATTGCGATCGAACTTGAAACCATTGGCAAGGGTATTCTGCGACTTGAAGGCATTCGCATCCAAGCTGTGAGTACCATCGTTAAAGAGATTAGCGTTCAAGCTCTGTGTGAGAGTATCACGCACGCCAGGAGTGTGAGTCTTCGATATGGCAGCGCCCAAACCGTTGCTGTAATGAGAGAGAAAAATTCCACTTTATTGTGATGAAAATATTTGTCAACATTTCATACTCACTTATTGTAAGCCAACGCACCGCCAGTAGTCACTGGACCACGATCAGTGTTGCCTGCAGCAAAGGCGCTAGCAATTAGGTTATGATTTGGGTTGCCTATAGCATTTGCCACATCTAGGCGGGCATCAGCGCCACCGCGTGGATTGCTGGCCAGCGAGCCGCCAACACCCACTTCACGTGCCACACGCACTAAGATGGGACGTGGCGGTGGTGTTGGTGGTGGATAGTAGACCAAATGTTGAAAGTGTGCCTGCTGTGGATATGCTTGAACAACGCTAATGACTGCAATTGCAGCAACAAATGCGAAAACGAAAAATTTCATGATTGTTCAATTTAGTACCCGTCTAAG
>NW_016164646.1:0-4350 GCF_001687245.7 Rhagoletis zephyria | reverse complement strand
ACCTGCACCCTTGAATACGGTTCAATGATGCGGCACAGATTCTGTTCCAACATTGTGTCGTAAAGCGTACCCAAATGCGCTTGGACAATAACATCCTCTGTCAATTCTTTTTTGTAATCCTTCAATGCATCTTGGAAATCGGCAAGAGAACGTTTGTGTGAAGCTTCCGCCACAGCTTTCATAGCATCAATATCGCGACCCGAATAAGTGATAGCCTGTCCATTTTTTAAATAAAATTAGCCGTAATTTCTAAAAATCAAATGGTATTTAGCTTACCAATTTGCCGCTCACAATCTGATTGACATCCTCAGATTGCCCCAACATAATTTTGCACAACAACATATACTTTAAACCAGTTAAAGCCTTTGCATTATCAACGCTGTCGTAACTCTCGAATGCTTCGTAAAAGTAGGAGAAGGCCGTTTTAAAATCGCGTTCATCGGCTGCATGCAATATACCCGATTGCAAATCGAGAGCACCTTGCACCTTGGGCGGACAGTATATCGCATTGGCGGTTGTGCGTGCAGAGGTGAGTGCGGCGCGTGCTTTCGGTAGATTACTAAGTGCATGATAGGTTTTGCTCTCCAATAGTTGTACCTCAACGAGGAGATTCTTATCATCCAATTTTTTCAATTCACGCAACAATTGAGAACCAAGTGCCAAGGCGTCTGTATACAAGCCTGTATCGAAGAATAATGCAATAAGTCGGGCCTCCAACGATTGGCGTAAAAATGTGCGCTTTTCTTGTTTAGCCCACTCAATGCAGTCTTTACATAATTGCACCTGTAGTATTAGTTATTGAACATTTATAAGCTTTTAAACAAAAAGTTTATTTAATTATAGCCGTTTGTTTACTTACCTCTATTCCCGTGCCAGCATCCATGTCTAGAAACATATCGACTAGCGTGCGCACCATTTTAGCTGCCTTCGCTTTGCTTATCAAACTGAGGAAGGGACGTGTCACCTTAATCAGATCGGCCAATTCCTTGGCTTTACCTTCTTGCTTGTACAACTCTCCCAACTGCAGGATACCCTGCTCCTTCAAACGAATCAACTCCTCGTCATTCTCAGCTACTTCTTGTTCACGCACAATTTTATTCAGCAGCGTAATGCCCTCCTCACGATTGACGCTGGTGAGGGCTTGAGCGCGTGCAAATAAGGTTGCTCCGGCCATTTTCCTGTTACTGCAAACAAATTTTCAAAAAATTTCCTTCAATTTAGTTGCTCTTCTATATGTTTTCGATGTGACTCCTTTGTTGAGGAAAATTCGCGATGATTTTTCTAAATTTCTACTTTGGAAAATGAAAATCACTTTTTTGCTTTTCGCTTTGGGGCAGAATGATGACAGATGACAGTTCACGAACCGCCAGTCATGCAAGCAACGCAGCCAACTGCTGCATAAAGTGTTACCATTACAAATTTAAAGGATTTTTGAAACCTTATTTCCAAAAATGATGAGGATGTAATTAAAGAACGAATGTAAATTTATCAACGAACATAAATCTGTGGTAAATTAACACTATTTAAAAAAAGGATAAAAGTATATTTACGTTCTTTGGTACTGAAAAATTGTTAGATATATTTTTTTAATTATCGGCCGGAGCTTGTTTTCAACTGTCATTTTTTTATTTGACAGTTATTTTCTTATTTCTCCGAATTGTTCAGAGTAGCAACATCGTTTCTTTTGAGGTCAAATACAAATTTAGACCCAAGCCCGTTATGTACGTCTTTTTTCTCTCCTTTATATTTTCTAATTTTTCCAAATTTTTTAGAGCCTATAACCCTGCAAAAATCGCGACTACTCCATGCATGCGTGTAAAAAGTACTCCCTAAGGACCAAGGAGTACTCCAAAATTAACCACAATTCATATAAAAAATATGGTCCAATTAACATTGCGATGTCCTAGGGCAGGACCATATACTCCATCCCCGCATTACATCAGAGTAGCACAAAACTACTCCAACATATTAACAATGGCATTGTTGCTATATTTTTTCGTTTGTACACGCTTTTGTTCTTCACTTCTCAAATACTTTTTCGAAATTAATAAAAACCAAGACAAAAATTAAAAATTATATGTTGCCTCTGACGGTATTCGAACCCGAACATGCTGGGAGCTAAGAACTAACAGCGAGCATCTCTACACGTTCAGCTACAGCCAGACATGCAAATGTGCTTTCAAATGCTCAACTTCAATCACGTTTCGTTAAAACACGAGCAGTGATCGGATAACAAACAATGAGCCAGCGCAGAGACACCAGTTAATCCGCTACAGCATGACAGAGGAACACTTTTGTAAGTACTCCAATTTACCACAAATGGACTACATGATCCAACGATTTTTGTAGGGAAGGCTCAAACATTTTGGTTTGGTGACATTTTGCAAATGAAAAAGTATCCCGTCTATTGCCCACCAAAAAAAACTCTCTCTCGCTTGCGAGAAAAACAAGTAGAACGCGAAGTACGTAAATCTATAAGAGGAGACAACACGTTGTAATTGGAGCGAGTGTGAATATCAGGAGCCTGCCTTCTCTTATCCTATCAGAAAACGTATTTGGGCAACACACTCGCTGCAATTATAACGTGTTGCATCTTTCGATAGAATTACGTTCTTTGTTGAATGTAGTCGAGGTTTTCAAGCAGGTGAAGACGTCCAGTTATGGAAGATGTTCGAGAATGAAAATACTCGATAGTTCTGAAAAGTCGTCGATATGCAGAAAAACCTAAAACTATCGTAAGTATCGAATTTGTCATTGTTGTTTGCCAACACTGTTCGCTATGTGGAAACAAAGTTCAAGGAAGTAAAAAGACGATTTGCAATGACAAAACAGAAATAAAAAACAGGAAGGACCATTAAAATATTGAGCAGCTGCATAACAATTGTCGTAAAGACTTCTGTAGTGAGAAAGTCATCAGCCAAATGGTGGAGGAAACAACGCAAAGTAGCCGGCCGCGCATGAAGACTGCACGTCCGAAGTCGGTGTGCCTGTGGTCGGTTACTGATGTGCGGAAATGGTATATGCGGCATTGCGGCGAATATCCACAATATCTGGAACTTTTCTCTAAGGTGAGTATTAAAAGTGGAGTATCAATGAGTCGGACCTGCTATCTAGCAGCCCTAACAGCCACGGGATTCGATTTCGTCGGAATACTACTTTGTCAGACTTATCTGGGTGCCAGGCCATAGTGATATCACAAAAACCTGCGCGGCGGCTGAACTGGCCAGAGGCGCCACCCTTGAGGAATTATCGCCACGTAGAGAGATAGTGGGAGTTCCCTTGACTACTTGTGGACTTCTCTTGTGAAGATGAGCCTCGGGTCAACTCAGCGAACGCTGGGATCTCCTTAGGCACGCGAAGCCAGATCTCGCGATCCTGGTAGGTGTACTGACAGGGCATTGTCCTGTCGGGGTTCATGCAGTGAGATTAAATATCTTACCGGACGCCCTATGTCGCAGCTGCATGGAGGACGACGAGGTGGGGTCATCTCAGCGTTTCCTCCAAGACTTCCCGGCTTTTGCAAGATTGCGCCTTAGACACTTAGATTCATACTCTCTGACAAGTCCGGAGGAGCTTTTCGGAATTAAGATTGGCCACCTGCGAAACTTTGTTCTCGGCACTCAGCTATTCTCGCTCTAACGTAGCAGATACCGTACGCAGTAGTATCACAAAGGACCAACTTCCACGGTCTAAGTGAGCCTCTTTAGGGGTAGCCACCTAAACCTAACCTAACCTACTTGTATTCTAATGTCTGTGGATAAACGATAACAACTTTGGAAGTCATTGATCTTGGAATAGCTGTAGCTTTACTCACAAATTTTGACTTTGAATTTTATAAAGCATAATTTTAATTTTCCGAATTCAAAGAGTTCTCTTTTTCACGCCGCTATTAACTCTACAGTGTTATTGTCTCAATTATATTGCGGAATTTCTCGTAATCGTTTCATCAATCGACAGAAGGTCCTGGTTTGATCTCGCACAATGATAAAGGCTTTAACTTATTTTAACTTATTTACGTAGTATTAACAAAAACTATCTTTGTTTTTCGTTTTTAGCATGAAATCACGGGCCGTGCGCTGCTCCGCATCAACGATTATTCCCTACAACGTATGGGCATCAGTCACAACGGCGATCGGGAGGCCATTTTCCGTGAAATACTAAAACAACGACTCAAAACTGATATTATGGAAATACGTGATATGGAACGTGAAATCAATACCTATTACAACACCAGATAAATTAACTTAAATTAACCGAGTATTAGGGAAATCATAGGCAATTTAAGAAAACCTATTATGTAGTAGAAAGAGAAATTTTGTAACGCGCGTTATGGGTATTGCAGCAAAGGGC
>NW_016164645.1:3288-30647 GCF_001687245.7 Rhagoletis zephyria | reverse complement strand
CTGTCAGCTCCAGCGGCTTTGTTGTTTTTCAGCCGCGTTATTGCTATTTCTGGCCTTTACCCTTTAAAAAAATCAAAGGTGCGAACACTTTCAATACGGTAGTCAGCGTTGTCGTTTTGATACATATGTATCCAATTGGATACATTTTCACCTTAAATTTGGAGGGATACTTCGGTTTTTTCCTCAGTGTAAATTTTGATGCCTTTCCCGAAAAGTATACGTAAGTTGATGGAACATTTTTTTTATTTATGTACGAGCTATTATAACGTTTTTAACAGTTGGCTGCTCATCCTCCAAGCATGAAATTTTCCTTTATTCTTGTCACTTTGAAAAATGAATTTTTTAGCTACATAAACGGGCATTTAATAACACCAAGTAATTAGCAAATTTTAAAAAGTTTTCCGACCTGTAATAGTTAAATGTAATGCGAAAATAAATAAAATAAAAATTAAAAAACTTTTTAATATACAACGCTTTTATAAATGGACTAAAAAGTAGAAAATAATATTTCTCAGTCCCACAGAATTTGTTTTGATAACTTTTAACATTATAAATAATTTATGAGATTGAAAACGAAAAACGTGGAGCGCATGCAATACAAAGTATTAGATTTAATTGGCAATATTCAAACTACATACATCACAGCTAGGCCTGGGTAACGGCGCAAATTTTTTGGCGCTGACACACTAACTCCAGCGCCACTGTCGTGATCAGCACAGTATGTTGGCGCAATTACGCCTCTTCAGGCTAAAGCTCATTTCCTTTATTGCTGCACGCTGCACCAAAGTGAATTAATACAAGGTGATATCGGTTGAGAAAAAGCTCAAGTATACCCAAGTTCAAAACCCAACAACCCATCATTTTCACATTCAGAAAGACCGCGACGAATCCTAGCTGTGCTGCACATTTTACAAGAGACACTTCTATTTCGGGTGTTCTTTGCTGGTTCTTTGCGACACCCGGTGTTGTCAGTGTTCCGGTGTTGAACTAAGGTGAATACAAGATGGTATCGGTTGGGCAAAAACAAGCCAAGTTCAAAACCCAAAAATACAACAAACACATAATCTTCACATTCAGAAGGACCGCGGCTAATTTTAGCAACACCACCTTGTAAAAATTCGCCTTGTGCTGCACATTTTACAAGTGACACTTCGCTTTTGTGTGTTCTTTGCTGGTTCCTTGCGCCGCCCGTTGTTGTTAGTAATCCGGTGTTGCTGGCGCCATTGCGTCACAGAGTTGTGAAAATCGGTATCGGCGCCAGTAACTCAGCTCTCGGTATCAGCGGAATGGCGCGGCGCCGCACTGTGTTACCCACGGCTAATCACAGCGCACGGCAGTAAGCGCGAGTGACGAAAGCATCCACAGTAGCATGCTGAAATGACTCGCTTATATATACACGAGATTTGGAAGTTGTTATCCCGACATCTAGTAGACATGTTTGAGATATCGTTGGAAAGGTCTTGCAGAGTGTCTCCAGAAAATGTATTCAAGCTTCATAAACTATTAACAGGATTCTTAAAAATTAGGCTAAAGTGTTGCGAAACAAAAAAGGTTTTTTTGCTTTTTCCAACATATTTAGTGTTATTCTATAGGCCAATACCTTTCAAACGATACCTTATATATTAAGTTCCAGCTACTAGTTGGAAAGATATAGAGGTAAACGTGTTTTGGTTCGTGTCTCCACTACGAGATGCTTTGGTATGTATGTGGCGTCTGTACGTACCATCATTTAATTTTTTTCAAACTTTCAGGAATTAAAGTACAAAAAAACTAAGAAGGTTTTGTTCCAGGATGTTTTGATTCGTATGCCTTTGTGGGCGTGGCTGCTGCCTGAAATTCGAAAAAAGGCAATTTTTTAAATTACCACTGAGGCTGTACTACTCAGTCCATGACATTGATGTGGATATCAGTAGAAGGGTCTTCAAACAAGCTATCTAACGCTATCTTTTGTGTTTTTAAAATATAAATATGTCATAACGTTATCGCCCGAAAACTGAAAGTCGGGCTGCTGAAAATATAGATTTCGGGCATTTTCTCAAAAACCGAAGGGTGCAGCTGTGCTAATCACTTCGTACATGCCTTGCAAACCACAATTTGTGTGTATTTTAGAGTTTTTTCAGTCACATGCCGAAATTGTAACATTTTTCCCCATTTTAATTGCAGGTATGTACACAATATTTACCTATGGTACATGGGTTTATCACCCGCACTTAACCTACCTGGAAGGACGCGTACAATATTACCTTCAGTTGTACATAAATATGTATGTATAAATGCATTTAGTTCACACAATGCGCCGCTACTACTTACATACATGTGTATAAATTGCCATTGAGCAAAACTACTTGAGAAAAAATCATTAGTTTAATAGCACGAGTGCAACATCGTACACGTGATAGAAGTAAAACTTCTTTAAAAAACCACATGTGCGCCCCCCACACCTGGTAGAAATCTTAACCAAAATAAACTTCGAGACAATCAGACGAGTACAGTTTTTTATTGTATCCAAAGTTGGTATCAAGTTGATAAGTTTTCATTTCTCATAATTTTCTAATTTTAATTTTTTCGAATACAAAGGATATGATCATTCTTTTTCGCTTTGTTCCGTATTCGAAAAATTATATGCTTCAATGGACACATCGATTTGAATATATAATTAAGATTTAGAAAACATTTTTAGTAATTTATTTGAGAACAATAAAACATTTAGATTACTGTTTGTATTTTGGTCGATTTTAAATTTGCTACCCCAAAATAATTGATATCAAATAAAACACCTCTTTGAGGTAAAATTTTCGAGTGACGAAAGCTGAACTAGAAACACAAAACTTATGATATCAATTTCGTGACGAAAATTAAACGCATTTTTTAACTGCCTTGGAAACGTACGGAAAATCTTTTTTATTTATTCGGAACGTTGCGAAATTCCATCTACAGCTAGAAACACAAAATAAAAAACAAAACTTTTGCAACGATTCGTTTGAATAATAGAGATTTTCCGTACCTTTCAAAGGCAGTTAAAAAACGCGTATAATTTTCGTCACGAAATTGATATCATAAGTTTTGTGTTTCTAGTTCAGCTTTCGTCACTCGAAAATTTTACCTCAAAGAGGTGTTTTATTTGATAACATAGACCTAAAATTTCTACAGCGAAAATACAAATTTGAGATCGATTTTAAGCGGTCGTTCTTAATATACCCATATACATACATATATTGCTCTTCAATTTCAAATCAGGCCTATTACATGCGCCCCGCGCTTTTCATTTTCAATCTCATAAATTGTTTATAATGACTTTTGCTAAAATTTCAAAATCAAAAGTTATCAAAACAAGTTCTATGGGACTGGGAATTATTATCTTCTAATTTTAGTCCATTTATAAAAGCGTGGTACATTAAAAAGTTTTTTTTTTTTAAATTTATGTTATACTTTTTGTCTTGTCTGTATAAAATTTTGCAATATCTACTAAAATAATTCAACTTGCAGTGAAAAGAGAACAAAAAACTATGCAAGCAAAATGTTGTTTGCTCCCATTTAGTATATGCCTACATGTGTACATACATACATATCTAGAGTTTTTCTAATTGTATGTCTTTGATATGATACCTACCTTACCTTTGCTATATTTATAGTATAGTTAATGTGACCAACCGTACTTCTTTCGGAAGTACAGTACTTCTTTTTGCGCTCTTGTACATCGTACTTCGAAGTACAGTCAAATGTACTTCTTTGCGAAATTTTGTACATTAGGAGAGAGATTCTGTAACCAGTTAGCGACAATTTACGGATCGCTATCGCACTTTTTGCCGCATGATATAAATGCTTTTGCGTTTGTTTCTCCCATCTTCTGGATGGTCGTCACATGGCCTGGGCGATAAATTCGTTTAAACCATTAAAGTCGCCGGGGACCGATGGCATCCTGCGCAACTGCAAAGGGCTCTGATGGTGTCGTGCAATTGGTTGGATCCTATTTATGAGAACTGCGCGAGGACCGGGTACATCCCCAAGGCTTGAAGCGTAGTCAGTGTTGCGTTCATCCTGAAGGCAGGAAAAGGCTCTGATATTTCCCGTAGGGATTTTAGACCTATCAGTCTCTTCGTTTTTGCTAAAAACATTAGAGGAACTGATAGACCTATACATAAGAAACGCGATTACTCCTGACTGTCTTTCAAGAGCTCAATATGCTTATTGCAAGAAAAGGTTGGTGAATACCGCCCTACACACATTGGGAATGTCGTCAGAGGAAGCCTTCATGCATGTAGATTATGCAGTAGAGGCCTTATTTGATATCGAGGGGGCCTTCAACAATGTCACTCCAGAGGCAATAGTCAAGTATATTCATAATCTGAGGGTTGAAACCAACCTAATAAGCTTACTTCATGGCAGAACTGTCACGGCGGAGTGTGAGAGCATCTGCACTCAGAGCAGAATCAAGCACTCCAAGCAGGAGCACTCCAAAAGGGGGCGTTCTCTCTCCCTTGCTCTTTATTGCGGTTGTAAACCACCTTCTAGAGGAATTGGAAAAAGTGGGCTGCGCCTATGTAGAGGATGTGGAACTTTTGGTTAAAGGACGACTTTTATACACCCCTTTTGATCTGGCTCAACGTCCACACTTTCTTTTACACTGTCCAACCTTCGCGAGACTAAGGTGGAAGAATTTTGGCTCGCACTTCTGAAAAAACACTGAGCTCTCATGTATCGAAATTAGCCGCATTCGAAACTTCGTAATCGGCTCGCGGCGTTAACTTAACCCAACCTAATCTGTACTTCTTTGAGCTATGAAATAGTTGGTCACATTAAGTATAGTTGAAAAGCGTTGTAAAAAAAAGGAATTGTTCAAAGTTGTTGTTGTTTGAGATTGAAAATGAGAATGTGTTTGTGAGTATGTGTTTAAAATTAAATTGCTTGCAAACGTCAAGAATTTAAAAAATCCCTCTCAGCGGTTCTACCTTCCTATTTTTTTATCATGATTTTACGTTGTAATGTTTTTATCATGGATGCATGATTCAATAATAAAAAGTTAGCTCAGAAAACTGTTTTCTCGCTCCCTCTTGATAAAATTGGCTCCCTTAGCAAGCACTGTGTGTGGGTTCGTGTGTGTGTGCAAAGCTTTTGTAAGGGAGTTAAGGGAGTATCAAAACTCGAATGTCAATAATGAGCAAACCTTTACGCTGACGACACACAATCAGTTTTGCTTTTCAATTTCCTCACACTCATTGCTTGTCAAAAATTATCAAAATAGAAAGTCATTACGTAGGCTGCATTCAATTTGAGAATCAATTTCATTATCAACATGTCGTCTTCAAGAGCTAGCTTCTGAAGAATATTTTCCGTTATTAATTCCATTGTAGATTAACATTTTAGCATGCTGAAGCTTAGTATTTTTTTATTTTCACAAAATTGATAGCAAAATTGAAACTCAAGTGAAAGGGAAAAATTTAAAGCAAGTTGCCCATTCAAGTCATAAATAAGAGAGTGTTAGTGAAAAAGTGTGAGTGTGTTGAAAACTGAAAGGGGAAAATGGAATGTGTAACGTCCCGGTTAATTATTGAATCATGTCATGGATGTCATGGATGGACCCTACCCCCTAATTTTGTTCCCTTCTATGAGAAATATAATTGCCTATTTTTGTAGATTCTTTGAAGGTCGTTTAGAGGTCGCGACCTGTAGACCTGGGTTTTTGTAGATTTATGGGTTTTTGAATGACTACTTCTGATTCGATTTCAAAGATCGAATATGGTCTGAGAAGAGGATATATAGGCCTTCAAAATGGTATATAATGAGCTATTATCGGACTTGGCTTGCTGGGATTTTTTATAGGCTAAGCAAAAAACATATTTCTCATAATTTTTTTAAATTTTAACTATCGATAACTTTCGCCATTTCAAAATATGTAATACTGTTTAAAAGCACATTTATTTTCAAACAAACTGATACCTCATTTATTGAAATCGCTTAAAAATTGTCGAAGTTAGGCAACTTTTCTTAAATACTGCCTTGAAATTATATGTTTGTGTAGTGTGTTATATACATATTTGCCCAGTGTGGCTAAGAAATTCATCAATATTTACTCAACATTTATATATACCATGATTATTTAGCAGAAAGTAGGTTTTTTTAGAAAATTTTAGCAACACAGGCGTGGCACCGCCCACTTATATCATATATGTGTATCTCAAAAACTACTTCACCGATCTCGACCAAATTTGGTATACACACTGATCTGAAAATTTTTCTAATCGGATAGAAATCGCTGCCCTTTGAGTGAAATAAAAGCAAGATATTTAATTTTTTCATACATCTTTTTATTTAAATTTTAAAATCAGTTTAGATAGAATGTAATCAATTATTTTTAAACGAAAGAGTCCTAATCAATAATGAGTCCTTGAATGAATGTATTTTTTTTTTAGTTTGGAAATTGTAGACGATGGTTTTCTACAACTTGGAGAAGAAACTGTTTTTGGTCTTCCTGATTCGTTAAAATTGAATTGTAATTTTCAATGAACGCAATTCCACGTTCAGCTGCGTCATTTACAACATTTAATTTCTAAATTTTATTTTGTGCTTTGAGGTAGTTCGGATTTTCACACCATAAACTAAGTTTTTTTTTTTCAGAAAGCCTTCTGAAACATTCATTGCTTAAAAAAAATTTAAGGTATCTTGCGTCACAAAGTCTGGTAGTTCTTGCTTTGGAATTAAATTTTTATTTATTTTTATCGTTCGGCCAGGTGCGTCTAACCCTTTTTTGTCAAAGCTAATATCATGGCTCCTTTTATTTCATCCGGCACAGAAGGTTCAAAAAATGCCAGTGCGACTAATTTCTCACTTAAATACCAAGAATGTCGAGACATGCTGTTAAATGCTACTTCCGATAATTTACAGTTGTTGTGTTTGTATTCTATAAGTTCCTTTAGTAATTTCAGATCATTGAACGGAGCTAACGTAGGCTTAGGACATGCATACCAATTTTTCAAATATATTCGAACTGTAAAAATGTTGAATTGACGCAAAGAGTTAAGTTCTCTACTAGTTAAGACGAACTGATTCCGGAATAAATAAATTTTTAAACAGTAAATTATCTTTGCCATCCACCTTGCTCAATGAACAGCTCCAGGAGCCATGATAGGAGCAATTTTATGAAAATCTTTACCTAAAAAGAGCAATGCCAGTTGGAGGAGCTCTTTGTAATCATCTCTTGGCTGGACACTTTCCATTTGATTTCGAAAGAAAGCGATCAACTCATCCCGAACTAGTGATATCTGATTAATAATATTAGGATCTTCTAATGCAGATTTGTATTCAAATTTAGAAATATTTTTCCAGTTAGTTTTAAATCTTTCAAAGAGCTTAATATTGGGCCCATTGGAGGGTTCAAAAAGAGTATTAAATACTGCACCAACTGGTAACCCCATTATATGGTGTCTGCAAGCTAAAGGAAGAAGGCCTTTCTTTTTAATTTATTTTCCAGCAAAGCACACGCCCCTTTTTTCTAAACCACTGTTGCTTGAAGTAGTATCGAAGTACATTGCTACTGTGCGATCTCCTATATTCCAGTCTTGAAGTAGGTCGTAAACTGCTTGTGCTTGAGCTTCACCAGTTCCATTGTTAATAGCTGGTACACCTAAAAGTTTCGTTTTCTCCTGATACAATCACAGCTACTCGATCAACGTTCTCCTTTGACATTAATGTTGGCAGCAATTTTCCATCCCAATGGACTGTAAATAATGTGTCTGGATTAAAATAATCTTTTAATATATTTGAAATCTTTTCCCGATATTTTATTCGTTTAAGGGCCGGTTGTTTAATGTCTGGTTATCACTACCACTATACTATCGACGATTTCGACATCATGCATGTAACATGTGATCGATAAAGCAGTAGTTGTGCTTAACCGGAGCTTCTACCTCCGATTTGTGCTAATCAGACATTGAACAACCAGCCCTAAGTCTTATGGATTCTACATTGCAGCAGATATTCTGCAAATTACACTGCAACGCATGGCATATTGCAGCTAAAATGAATGCAGCATTTCTATTGGAAACTTTTGCTCGATCCAAAGCAGCACATGCACCATCCGTCATTAAGTCAATTTTATTATTTGTGTTTGGGGTAAACAGTAGATCAACTTTAAAATTATGTTTTTCAAACAGGGTTTCCTCATTTTTTGACCCATAGTCCTGATCAGGCGATTGAGGAATTCACTTTCAATTCTTTTACGTTTGTTACTCAGCTTTGTTGTCATTTCTAGTTTTATAGTTGCATCTTCATTGTTGTTACGCGCTATTTGATTATTTTTGGCAGAAGCTATGTCGAACATATGGTCCAAGTTATAGATAAATTTTGCCATTCTGCGTGCAGTTTTCTTACCTTCGAAATTATATTCCGTTCATCTGCAAATAACATGTTATTCTTTTCCCAAAACTCAACAACTTCAGAAGATATTAATCGAGCACTGTATTATACATTTTTTTCATTTTTAATATGCTCATGAAGAAGCCGACTTAAAACCTGTTTATTTGTTGGAAAGACACAATTGGTCATATTTTCTGAGGCCCTTCCGATAAGCCATAAATCGTTCACTTGGTTGTTGTTTGGCATTGTCTTTTAACAGAAAATATTTATATTATATAACCTAACCTCACTTTAAATTATAAGGTTTTTCTAAATATGCAATACGCATTAAATAACATTACTTACATCGAAGAAAGTGTTGCTAACTTTGTACCCAAAAATAAACAATACTCAAACAAAGAAAAGAATTAAATTTTCTCTTAACTGCACAATATAATTAATAAAATAGATTTAATGACCTGTATGACCTGCTTTGGTTCGAGCAAAAATTTCTAAAGAAATGCTGAATTCATGTTAGTTGTTTTGTAGACTAAGATCGTATTCAATATCCAAAATAAAAAAAATCCCAACCGATTAGAAAAGTTTTCAGTATGGTGCTTAAGGATGGGCAGATCAGTGTGTATACCAAATTGGGTCGAGATCGGTGAAATAGTTTTTGAGATACACATATATGATATAAGTGGGCGGTGCCGCGCTAAAATTTTCTAAAAAACCTAATTTCTGCTAAATAACCATGGTATATATAAATGTTGAGTAAATATTGATGAATTTCTTAGCCACACTGCGCAAATATATAAAAATACAGTACACAAACATATAATTTCAAGGCTGTATTTAAGAAAAGTTGCCTAACTTCGACAATTTTTATGCGATTTCAATAAATGAGGTATCAGTTTGTTTGAAGATAAATGTACTTTTAAACAGTACTACATATTTTGAAATGGTGAAAGTTATCGATGGTTAAGATTAACAAATAATATGAGAAATATGTTTTTTTTTACCCGATAAAAAATCCCAACAAGCCAAGTCCGAAAATAGATCATTATATACCATTTTGAAGGCCTATATATCCTCTTCTCAGACCATATTCGATCTTTGAAATCGAATCAAAAGTAGTCATTCAAAAACCCATAAATCTACAAAATCCCATTTTCTGACATAAATCGACAGGTCGCGACCTTCACGACCTTCAAAAAATCTACAAAAACAGGCAATTCTATTTCTCATAGAAAGGACCAAAAGTAGGGGGTAGGTTCTTGAAATTCCCAAAAAAAGCATTTTCGATGGGCACCCTAATGTATATGTAACTAAAAATTGAAATATATAAATTCACATATCGATGGTCCTCTGCAGTAACGACACAACTCAAAAATCAAAAAGTCAAATCCCTTATACTGTCCCTAATGCTTGGCTAACCCATGTCTAATCCCAGCTAAAGTAAGTAGTAAAGATTATACATGAATAAGACAACAATTAAAGACATGAGCCACTTAACAATAGTACGAGTTTTTATTTTTTGAATTTTGAATTGTGTCGTTATTTTAGAGGACCATCGATATGTTTATGACAGGAAAATGATTTCGACACATTTTTTTTCAATTGCATAATTTTCCAGTATTTTTTGTTGTTGTTGGACGATAAAACATGAATGAGTATAGGTGACCATTAGGGCAAGGAGCAGGAATAGTATTTTCAGGGATAGTAGTCTGTAGTTCTAGCTTTAATTTAAGCCTAACAGGCCTTTTCTGCGCTGGTAATATAAGTTTTGTAACCGGTAATTAAAGTGTCTGTCAATTTGTAAACCTTTTTCGCATTCTGTGCTCTCTTGTAACCGGTAAATTTTGTTACCATCTCATAAACTGGTAACAAAATATTGCCCTGTGAAATATGAAATATAGGAATTTACACAAATCTTCATAGCTGAATTAGCTGAATATTTTCACTAAATTACCAACGTACCTAGAATCGCGGTGACTAGAAGTGGTAACATTTTTTGGTAATAAAATTTTTCGGTCACAAAATCTTCGGTAACGTGCAGAATAGACCTGTAAGTGGTAGGTTCTATCACCTCTTGTTTCCTTGCAAGAGGTTCTAAAATATTGCAAAAAACGCGATTTTTTTACACTTTCACCACGTTTTTCGTAAAAACTGGAGCTGATGGAAACTTTATACTTACGGATTCGTAATCAGTACAAAAATGTCTATCAAAAACATCTTTAACATTTGCCGCATCAAAATCGGTGTTGCTCTGTGTTACCTACACTAATTATATAAAGAAGAGCTCCTTCTTTTTATAAGCGGTGATCTCGCGAACTGCAGAACTGAACCGCTCAGGAACAATTTACTACAAGAGCGTGCAATTGCTGGCGCGCGAAGTCTGTCCTGCCTTTTCCAAGTTGGATAAGGAGGCAAAGGGAATGGGTCTGGTGATAAACGAGGAAAATACGAAGTATCTCAAACAAACAGTCAGCACATTCGCACCTTGGCACCGACGTCACTTTTGACAGTTATAATTTCGAGAAAGTATAGAATTTCATTTCATCTGTTACCCCGGTTTTTTTTTTGAGAAATAAAAGGGTCCTTTATAGATTTTGCGAAAATGTATTTTATTGTTAATTTTCCACAGATTTTACTTTAGTAGTAAAAATTAGTTATTAAATTTTAATCCCTATTTACATTTGCCAGCAGTTTAAACTTTGAGAGAAAAGTTCATTTGGCACGCAAGTCTTTTTCAGGTGTATTTTTTCTTAGGCTTTGTACAAAAAAAATACAAAAAGAAAAAACTGTATAAGGTTGGTCGAATGAATGGCCGTCCTAGTCACCAGTTCCGAGTCTATTCGATTTTTAAGTATGAGGCCTTATGGTGGACAAAAGGGGGAGTATAGGGGACTCAAAATGGAGAAAATTTGCCTATGGTTACAGAAGATATGGAATAAATTAACTGACGAAGACCTGCGTGCCAAATGAAGTTTTCTCTCAAAGTTTACACTGCTGCCAAATGTAAATAAGGTTTAAAATTTAAAAACTAATTAATACAACTAAAGTAAAATCTGTGGAAAGTTAAGAATAAAATACTTTTTCCTCAAAATCTATAAAGGACCCTTTTATTTCTCAAAAAAACCGGGGTAACAATTATTCGTCGCCACGTTGTACTTGGGAACCAGCATTAACACCGATAATAATGGGCCGTATGAATAAAAAATAAGCAATTGCTTTTTACTAAAATTTCTTACACTTTACTCGATTTATTCAAATAAAATTGAAGTTATTGAAATTGAAGTAAAATTTTAAGAAAAAGCAATTGCTTTGTTTTTATTCATTCGGCCCAATTTCAGCGTAGAAATCCAACGCAGAATCACTCTTGCCAGTAAGTGCTACTTTGGGCTGAGTAGGCAGTTCAGGAGCAAAGTCCTCTCTCTATAAGTCACTCATCATGCCCGTGCTGGTATATGTCGCAGAAGCATGGACAATGACAACATCCAATGGGGCGGCTCTTGGAGTATTCGAGAGAAAGATTTTGCGGAAGATATACGGGCCTTTACGCGTTGGCGATGGAGAGTACCTCAGACGATGGAACGATGCGCGGTATGAGCTTTAGAACAACATGGACATAGTGCAGCGAATTAAAGTACAGCGGCTCCGCTGGCTTGGCCATGTCGTTCGAATGGCCACCGATGCTCCAGCTCTGAAAGTATTCAACTCGGAACCCGCTGGTGGTAGCAGAGGTATAACGCTTTCGTCTGGTTTTTTAAGACGGCAATGGAGGATATGCCTTCTGTTGACCACAAAACCAAACGTGAACGTGAATTGCTAGCGAAAACGTTGGACCTAATGTTTCAATAAAAAATAATAATTTTTGAGCGGGACATAGTTTCGAGCCTGTATGAAAATTTTCGGGAAAAAGTTAAGAAGTACTATATTCATATGGCCCAAAACGCGGACTGTTACATTACATTTTGGCTCACACTAATTTTTAAATACCGCTGAAACTCGCGAGAATACAATTTTCGGATAATTTTTCTTCATGCATCTGAAAGCATAAGTATGTGGGATTATTCAATATATACAAAAATATTTTGTAACTCCTGTGGTTTAGGAGTTATGAATGTTTCAACAGCGGACTGTTGCATTACAATTTTTGGAAGTACTTTTTAAAGTTGCTTTATATTATTGAAAAAGTCTGCTCTCCTAATATAATGTTTTCAAAAGTTGGTACACAGCTTCCTAGCTTCAGGATGGAATTAAAGAACTACGTATTAATTGAACTGATAAAATTAATGTTAAGGCCAATATTTGTAAAACATAGTCGGACTGGTACGTAACAGAAAAATACTGTTACTTTACCTGTGCGATATACGTGTAGCGATAAGACTATAATTAGGTATTTAGTGTGTTTTATGCAATAAGTAGCATGAATTCAGTAGTCTTGTAATGTGAAAAGTAACTCAAAGTAATGCTCTACAGCTGTAGGTCGTTTCCGAAGTAATTTTCTGCGTATAACTCGAACTCGATCTTAGAACTGCGCCAAGATGTTGAGTTTTTCGCGGTTAATTTCACGAAAAACGGCTTTAATGGCATTTTGAAGAATAGTAGTAGTACTAGAAAAATAGGCGAAATAGTTCCAATACGTTTTTATTATTTAATCCGAAAATCTTCTTCTTCTTTTGCCTTCATATTTCGCTTCTTTTGAGTTCGTTCCTTTTTGAAATAATACAAATATCGCGTTTTTTATTTTTCTACGTAATTCTTATCTTCTCAGTTTATATAAGTTAGAAAAAATTACAGGTTTAGCTATGGGACAATAACACGTTGAATAGCTTCCAATGTTGCTTGTAAAAGGAGCCCGATCTTTAACTAAACATGAAAAAAATGTTACTTGAAAATTAAATTAGTTCAAAAGGCTGTTACGTTACAAATAGCTATCCACCGAAAACATATTGGTAATGAAGAGTATATAGAACTATTTTATTTTAGTGTGAAATAAGGCCGAAAATGCTCGAAGAAAACTATATTTTCCCTTTTTTTAGTTTGGTGGATTCCGCGCCAAAAAACTTTTTAATATCTTGGACTGTTACATTACATTAAAAAATACTGCAGACTTGATTTTCATAGAAAGCTAATCGCTGATTTTTTTATCGAATACTTTTTTATTAACCTCAAAATAATACAAGGCAAGCGAAGAGAGGCAAGTATAATGCGAAAAAGTGGTGGAACTTAAGTATAAACTACCCTTTAGTTTCATGTTGTGCTTTTTTAATTTTCCTTTGTTAAAAGGTGTCTCAAGAATAAGTGAATTTTCATGTTTGAGAGAAGGAGATTGGTGTTAATATTAATTTTGTCCGATACCTTAGAGTATGTATGGCCTAGATATAATCCAAAATCTACGAAACCTGAGAGAAACAATTTTTCCCCTTGGTTTCGTTTTCGGCGATTTGGGATTTCGGTGAAACCTGAGATGTTCAAGCGCACTGAAATATTTTTCTATCCATTTCCCAGTGCTAAAATAATTTTCACCACATTGAATTGCTGCACAACACCCTTAATTTGGTGAAAAAATAGCTAAGTTTGTTTACTGGATATACTGAGATAAAGAGAGTTGTATATTTGCGCATTAAAAGATTACCTTTAATTAAGTAAGAATTATGTAACTATCGAATATTATTTGTCAAAGGAAAAAACTCGATGCATCGCTAGTTTTTTCTACTTTTTCTTAGAAAAGTGTAATTAATTTTTCTCATAAAACTTATTATGCTTAAGTTCCGTGTTTCCTGTTATTAGCCTTTCAACTCGAAAACAAAAACATTTAGTTTAATTTTGTGTTAATTGTCAAAATTAGCACGCATCGAAATAAAGATGAAATGATATCGATGGTCCTGTGCAACAGGGTTGTTGCGAATATTATTCCGAAATAAAAGTCCTTTCTGGATAATAAACAAACCGCTTATCCAAATTAAACAAGTTTGGTACCAAATTAAAGAGGACTTTAATATATTTATAACTGAAATGTCTAACCGGGAAAGCCACATATTTAAAAATATTTCAATAAAAATATTAATCAAGTACCATAGAACAAACCGTGTGTCAGGTGTATGCATTTCTTTAGTATTAAATTATAAAAAAAAATATAAATTAAGATCGTTCGTTATTTCTGTTTAAAAGCTATTTCCTTCCTCTTTCAAATGATACCAAATTTGTTTAATTTCGACAGGCGGTTTGTTTATTATCCGGAAAGGACTTTTATTTCGGAATAATATTCGCAACAACCCTGCTGTGCAATAATGACACAGTTCAAAATTCAAAAAATAATAACCGTTACTACTTTTAAGTGCCTCATGTCTATAATCCTTGTCGAATCCATGTATAATCTTTTGTAGTTACTTTAGCAATCCTTACTTCTTATTTTAGTGTGGGATGGAAATGGATTAGACAAGAGTTAGAGACAAGAGCCACTTAACAGTAGTAACAGTTTTTGTTTTTTGAATTTCGAGTTGTGTGGTTATTGCACAGGACCATCGATAAGTAAATAAGTTGGTGAGTTTTACATCTATTGAGGAGTGGGACTTGGGATGTAATATATCGTTAGTATAGTATGGAAAGGGCTTAACTAACATCGTCGCTGAAATACAAAAAGCCGCAACTAACTAAGGATCCAAAATTCACTTTTTTATTGAATATGATGCATTTCATCGAATCTTAAGTCCCCACATCGTTTTAGGCAATACAAAAAATTTATTTAGTTGTAGTTTTTTGCATGTCTGCGACAATGTGAAATACGACCTTTTAAAATAGTATTAACGATATGTCGAAAATTTGCGTTCATTCGCCTCAAAAAATATATCAAAACACATTGAGCGCATGGAATGGAACAACCAAACGGATTTGAAGGAAAAGCCGAGCTCAGCTAACTAATAAAAATAAACTAATTACAAGCTATTAATTACAGGCGAACCTTTCCAAAAAGTCAGCAGGGAACAAAGCAGGTCTGAGACCTTTATCGTCCGTGATTCCAATAATTCAAATAATTAAAAAAACGGAGTACCTTTTTAACAAAATAAAAAGATTTTAAATTAATTGTGCTGGGAGCCACGTCTTTCAAAACAGTTTTTTTTTCGAAACTCTCATTCCTGAAAAAAAAAACAATTTATTCGCCATATCCACCTATTCACAACGTCGCTATGAGCACACATTTTTCAAACCGGTCACAGAAGACAGGATTAGAAATGAATTACAAAAACTAAAAGCGAAAAACGCTGTTGACGTAACAGGTTTTCTAAATTCTGGAACAACCAAAAGAACTGGTTCTCCAAATTGGCACACAACGGTGTTTAAACAGCGATGTTGTCATGATACCAGATTGTGAAGATGAAAGTCAAGAGGATACATCCGAGGCTGCTCTCTCCTCTCAACCGGTGCAGCGTCAACAGAAAATAATTTGTCAAGTTTCAAGATTTTCAAGTTTGTCGCCTCGAGCGAGTAGTTATTTAGTGGCGCAGGTTTGATGTACGACCCGTTAGGAAACAGGCTGTAACCCAAAAAGGCAGCAAAATTACTCTTTCTTAAATACAATGTTCCAATTTTTTAATTTAAGTACTAAATAGAAAACCATTTTTAAAAATTAATAACTTTTCCATTTTTTATTTACCTAAATCACTTAATATACTCACCAAAATTATTTCTTAAAAATATTTGACATCCGTATTCGCGTCCGCGGATGTTAGCTTTTAAACATCCGCATCCGCGGACGCAACATCCCTAGTATGTATGTATCTATGTATGTCCTGGAATTTCGGAACCAATATTTAACAAACTTCCCGATAAGCTACAGGCTTGAAACTTCAAACTTAGCTAAGAAACCGATGACAATCAGGTAGGTTCTGGAATCCGAGTGAAAGTGAAATTGGAAATGAATCCAAATCCGAGTGAATTTAATTTTGGTGTTCTGGGAAACGAAATATTTGTTCATTTTCGCACTCGGATTGCATTCACCCTAATAATGAACTTTACATCTGACATCTGCCAATTTGACACAATCTAACAAACTTTTAGCAAGCAAAGTTGTCAGTTATACACAAATAGATAACAAAGATTTAAATGAAAAACGAAAAATGAGTGCTTTAATTGCATTTGCTACCATATTTATGGAAACTGAGGAGCATGCAGAAGAAGCCCTTGATAGACGAATACTCCGGGATCATTCCAATCCATTAGAGGTTCCTGAATCGGTGTAAATATGTAATATTTGCAAGATAGAAAGTGCAGTCATTGCGAAAGGTCATGTTTTTGCTCGCTCCGTGTTTATCTAATTTAAAAGTTAATTTCATTATACAGTGGTGATGCCACTGCCTAGAAGTGCTATCTGCTCAGATTGTAATAAACCCATAAACTCTGAACCTGACATTACTTGCAAAATTTGCAAAGATAGTTTTCATACAATATGTGCAAATATCCAATTAAATGTGATTTCGGAAATTTTCGCGGAAAATAAGAACATTGTCTTTGTTTGCAATAACTGCTTACGTGTCTCATCGAACTTAATAGCAACGATCACTCATTTATCTAAAGAACTCAATGTGCTAAAATGTTAATTTGCTGAATTCTCGTGCAATAACAACTCGCAAATAAATGCTGCTTATGATGAGAGATGCTCACGCGTCAGTAAAAATGTGCCTAATGCAAAATCTAAAAACAATGCCTACAATCTACGTTCTCAAAAACGTGTTTCTAATAATTCTAACAACAAAGTTCAGTCAGATGGCTCAATTCGCGAATCTCCAGTTATCCCATCAGTCACTGTGACCGGAGAGCCTAATGCTGTTGTTGCGCCCACTTCTGTTCCTTTTTATTCTCCTTCTTCTGCTCAAATGACTGCTGCTGCTGGTGAGCCGAATGAGACTGCTTCCGTTGCCGCTCTGCTTATTAAATCTGTTGATGGAATTGTACGTCGTGATTCTACTAATGCCGACGTCGAAGCTGCTGAAAACTCTGCCAACGATCCCACCAATTTGACTACTGTATGCAGCATGAAAGATAATGAGATTGGTTCTGCTTCCGCCCCGCTTTCTGCGTCTATCGATGGACGAGTACGTCGTGACTCTGCCAACGTCGCCGCCGTAGCTGCTAAAGACTCTGCTCCCACCGACTGGATTACTGTGCGCAACAAGAAAGTGTCTAAGTTTAAAAATGCAGTTGTTGGTCAGAATATGTCAACTGAACTAGATGTTAATCTTAATAAAAAGTGGTTGCATATTTCTTCGTTTAAAACGTCTGTCAACGAAGAGGATATAATTGCCTATGTTGTTAAACATTCTGGCATTTCTAGTAATTGTTTGTCATGCTATAAACTTGTTAAAAAAGAAGATTCCCTGGAAAATTTGAAGAGTATAAATTTTAAACTCGGCGTTTCCTCAGTTTTCTTCAACAAGCTGTTGGATCCAAATGTATGGCCAGTAGGCATCAATGTCCGACCGTTTCGCTTTTTTCCCAGGCAGCAGCCTGGGTCGCAATTGCCACCCTAATTCTAACTCTAATCGCAATGGTCCGATCTCAAAAAGTTTTAGCTTAAATGTTTATTACCAAAATATTTCCGGTATGCCTACGAAGTGTAAAGAAGTATTTTTGGCTACATCCCGTTGTGATTATGATGTTTATATAATTGTTGAAACCTGGCTCAACAATGATTTTTTTGATGCGGAATTTTTCGACCCAAATCTCTTTCAAACATATCGCAAAGACAGGGATGCAAACAAAACTGGTTTCTCGAGAGGTGGTGGTGTTTTGATTGCGGTGAGGCGTACTCTTAGGTCTTCAATTATTCAGCTTATGAACCGAGATTCCCTTCTTGATCAGCTTTGTGTGTGCATTTCTGGTACGCCTGGTAAACTGTTCATTTGTGTATCCTACATACCACCCAGGGGCTTAGAATCATTATATACATCTCATGTTAATAATATTATTAATCTTTATAAAAAGAATGTCGATAGCCATTTTTGTATATTAGGAGACTTAATCTAAATAGAATTGTTTGGTCTAATTTGTTAAATAATGCTACCTTAACACCTACTAATGTAAATTTTTCCCATGAAATTAACTTTTTGGACAGTCCTTTTAGCATCAATCTTACCCAAATAATTTCCCTTCTCAATAAGCTTAGTAATATTCTTGACCTAATTTTTATAGATGAAAATATGATTTTCCAGCTAAATGAAAGTAATTTTCCCATCTGTAAATCGGATATGCATCACGTCCCTTTATTATTATCACTTAAATTTGTCGATTACTTTTCATCCTCAAATGACGGTACCCGGTCTTTTGATTTTCGAAATGCCAACTTCGAACTTTTGAATTCAATCATATCTGAAATTAATTGGAATTCGCTTTTTCTTTCAAAAAATGTCTCGGAGTGCTTTGAAGCCTTCCTACTTAGCATTCAAGAAACTCTCCACAGCAATCTTTCTCTTCTTCCGGCTCGCATACACAAGCTACCTTGGTACACTAAAAAGCTAAAGAGGTTAAAGAATAAAAGGAACAAATATTTTAAATTACATAAAGCCACCGATAATATCAGTCATAAAGAGAAATATTTAAATTTTATGTTCCAATTTAATGAGCTTGACAAATTATTATGCAATAATTATATCGCTCGTTACGAACTTGAGATAAAGTCAAACCCCAAAGCTTTCTGGAAATAAATTCGTTCCAAAAAAGGGTGCTCAAATATTCCTACTTATTTAAACTTTAACGAAAAGTCGTCTACTGGTTTGATAGATTCGGTAAATCTCTTTGCAGATTTTTTCAAATCGAATTTTGTCGCTGATACTGATTGCTATAATTTTTCAAATTGTAATACCTCTAACTCTGTAGACTTTGGATTAATGGCTGTCACTGAACTCGACGTTGTTAATGGCATCTCCGCCTTAAAGACATCTCTAAAAAGAGATCTTGATGGACTGTCCTCTTTCTTGCTTAAGAAGTGCAGTTCGTCTCTTTCAGTGCCTTTAACATATATCTTTAATCTCTCTCTTTCTACAGGTATTTTTATCGATCGTTGGAAGGTTGTCTCTATTACACCGATTTTCAAATCCGGTAATAAGAGTGATATAAAAAATTATAGGCCAATTTCTAAACATACTTCTTGCTCGAAGCTATTTGAAAAAGTAGTCAAGGAAAAATTATGCTTCTCCATCAAACGAATTTTAGACCCGCATCAATATGGTTTTGTTTGTGGGCGCTCGACAGTTACCAATTTGACAGTCTTTTCTGAGTACTGCATCTCTGCTTTCAAATGCGGCTTGCAAGTTGATACAATTTATACGGATTTCTCAAAAGCATTTGATACCGTATCGCACACATTTTATTAGGAAAGCTTAAAAGTCTCGGTTTCTGCCTATCCTATTCCTATCATGGTTAAGGTCCTATATCACTAATAGAATCTCCTTTGTTGAAATCGAGAATTCTAAATCATACCCCTTTGTGGCCACTTTGGGTGTGCCTCAGGGTAGTATTCTTGGTCCTGTATTATTTGTTTTGTTTATAAACGACATTGGGGCTTGTTTTAGTCATTCTAAATTTTTACTTACGCGCACGACCTGAAACTCTTTAGTAAGATTACCTGCCCGTCAGATGTTTATGCACTTCAATGTGACTTAAATAGGCTAACGGATTGGAGCATTAGAAATAAACTGTCTCTTAATATTAATAAATGTTTCCATATGACCTTGTCTAAATCACGGAATCTAATACCTTCAAAATACTCAGTCTCATGTGTTGAGCTTGGCAATGTTGTTGAATTCCTGGATCTAGGAGTGCTCTTTGATTCGGGATTTACCTTTGTTAACCACATCAATTACATCATTCCTAAGGCGTATTCTAACTTAGCTTTCATGAAGCGCTATGCTAGAGATTTTAAAGATCCATATACTCGCAAATTGCTTTACAATTCCTTAGTGCGGTCTAAATTGGAATGAGCATCCATAATTTGGAATCCGATATATGCGTCTCATTCCCTAAGAATTGAAAGAGTGCAGAGAAGTTTCATTCGGTTTGCTCTGCAACCGCTTCATTTTAATGAGCCTGTTCCATCTTACGCTGCTCGGTGTATGCTTATTAACGTTAAGTCTCTTGCTAGTAGAAGATCCATCCATTCCCTAATGTTCATATATGATATTATCAGGGGCTCCATTGATTCTCCGGGACTTCTGGGGCTAATATGCTTCAATACACCTAATAGAACGTTACGGTCTCATTTACCATTTCATGTTAAAGGTGCTAAATCTAAATATTATGATTTCGCCCCCGTTATTAGACTCTAAATGAATATAATAATATCTTTAATAAACTTGATCTTGATTTTGTGATGCCCAGATCTTTGTTTGAGTCTAGGATCCTATCTCATTATTTTTAATCCTCCTTTTTGTTTTAGTTTCTAATCTGTAGTATTAAGACAATTTTTGTATTCTAGTCTGTAAGGTTTTTGTAACCATAGACTTAAATAAATGAAATGAAATGAAATGAAATTCAAATGTTCAACAAATTTCGTAGTTTCGTGTCCAACTACAGAGTCAACAAAGATGCCTTTATTATGCTGTTGAACGTTGTTGAACCTCACATAAAAGGCACATTCATTCCAACGCAACTGCAACTGGCAGCTACTTTGAGATNGGCTAACGGATTGGAGCATTAGAAATAAACTGTCTCTTAATATTAATAAATGTTTCCATATGACCTTGTCTAAATCACGGAATCTAATACCTTCAAAATACTCAGTCTCATGTGTTGAGCTTGGCAATGTTGTTGAATTCCTGGATCTAGGAGTGCTCTTTGATTCGGGATTTACCTTTGTTAACCACATCAATTACATCATTCCTAAGGCGTATTCTAACTTAGCTTTCATGAGGCGCTATGCTAGAGATTTTAAAGATCCATATANCTTCAAAATACTCAGTATCATGTGTTGAGCTTGGCAATGTTGTTGAATTCCTGGATCTAGGAGTGCTCTTTGACTCGGGATTAACCTTTGTTAACCACATCAGTTACATCATTCCTAAGGCGTATTCTAACTTAGCTTTCATGAAGCGCTATGCTAGAGATTTTAAAGATCCATATACTCGCAAATTGCTTTACAATTCCTTAGTGCGGTCTAAATTGGAATGAGCATCCATAATTTGGAATCCGATATATGCGTCTCATTCCCTAAGAATTGAAAGAGTGCAGAGAAGTTTCATTCGGTTTGCTCTGCAACCGCTTCATTTTAATGAGCCTGTTCCATCTTACGCTGCTCGGTGTATGCTTATTAACGTTAAGTCTCTTGCTAGTAGAAGATCCATCCATTCCCTAATGTTCATATATGATATTATCAGGGGCTCCATTGATTCTCAGGGTCTTCTGGGGCTAATATGCTTCAATACACCTAATAGAACGTTACGGTCTCATTTACCATTTCATGTTAAAGGTGCTAAATCTAAATATTATGATTTCGCCCCCGTTATTAGACTCTAAATGAATATAATAATATCTTTAATAAACTTGATCTTGATTTTGTGATGCCCAGATCTTTGTTTGAGTCTAGGATCCTATCTCATTATTTTTAATCCTCCTTTTTGTTTTAGTTTCTAATCTGTAGTATTAAGACAATTTTTGTATTCTAGTCTGTAAAGTTTTTGTAACCATAGACTTAAATAAATGAAATGAAAATAAATGAAATTCAAATGTTCAACAAATTTCGTAGTTTCGTGTCCAACTACAGAGTCAACAAAGATGCCTTTATTATGCTGTTGAACGTTGTTGAACCTCACATAAAAGGCACATTCATTCCAACGCAACTGCAACTGGCAGCTACTTTGAGATTCTTAGCTGAAGGCGGTTTTAGAAAGCAGTGGGAAAAGATAGCTACATTGCAATGGGGCGAAGTACGGTGGCTAAAGTAACAAAACGAATGCTCAAAATTTTAGAAAGGCATTTATGTCCACATTAGATTAAATCAAATATGACGGATGTTGAGCTGGCTAAATCGAAACAACATTTCCAGCAAAAATTTGGCATTCCTGGCGTTATTGGATGTATAGACGGAACGCATGTACAAATATCGTAAGTGTTGTAACTTTTGATGAAAATGATTCTCTATGTATTTGAGCTAAATGGTTGAAACCATTTGTTTTATATTTGTGACTACAATATGGTTATCAAAGCAGTTGATGCTCGACGCCCCGGATCAAGCCATGACGCTTTATTTTGGAGTGTTAGTAGAGCTCAGGACTATTTCCAGCGGCGATACGAAAACGGGTATCGCGGGTCTTGGCTCTTGGGTGATGCTGATTATACTCTTCAACCATATTTGCTAACACCATACCGAGACCCACATGTTGGCACAGCACATCATACTTTTAATCAAAAAAATTCTTCGGCACGCAACGTTGTTGAGAGAACGATAGGGGTTTTAAAAAGCCGGTTTAGATGCTTAGCCCGCTGTCTTCAATAACAACCACAAAAGGTGGTACAAATAACAAATGTTTGCTGCGCTTTGCATAATGTTTGCAAACACTACAAAGTGCGAGAGTTAATTGAGTTTGACATTGAAGACGATGAAAATGAATCTGCTGTTTCTGAAGAAATATTAACCGAGTCTACACTTGATGGGGCGATAATGATACACATACCTGAAAATTTAATTCATATCCTTAAATAAAACAACATTTATATTTAAAATAAAATATAATTCACTTTTTATTGAAACAAAAGTTAAACTTCCTATTTAAAAAATAACATATGTACATTAAAAAACTATTTACAAAAAAATATTTACAGATAATTATTTACAGATAGATATTTACATAAAACTGCATATTTACAAAGGTGGAGAGTGTATCTAATTACTTGGTATTTCAAGTACATTTTTAACTCCTCTAACTCACATTCTTTGTTTGAGCTCATTTTTGTTTGAGCTCATCTTCGTGTGACGCAGCCTCTCTATTTGGAGATGATGCCTTTTTTTCTCCTGATTACCTTCTTGTGTGGCAACTGTCATTTCCTTCACAGCTTCGCATAGACTTTTTATGCTGGTGCTTACTTCGTTTGTGGCGTCTACATTGTCCTGCAACCCATCTACCAAACTTTTCATGCCACTTGTCTGCTCCCCAATATAGTCGGAAACTGCGGGCTCACGCCTTCGGGACCGTGTTGAAGCAGCGACACTAGTAGATGGTATATCGTCACTAGAAGCCTCCGAAGAAATCTCATTGCTTCCAGTAGGTGCACCGAAGTCTGTTGTGTTGGCAATACCTTCCACCACCGTATATATGCCACATAAACGAGCAATTGCATCCTCTGTTTTCGTCAGGACATTCTTGTTGAATGGTCGTCCTCCGGTTGCCCTAGCTTCGGTGTTGTGAGCTACTTTTTACCTGACGAAGGCCTTCCAATCCATCCAAACCTATTAAAATATTTACATTAGAAAGGTCGATTAACGTAGAAAAAATTAACTTATTCCCCTTTTTCCAGCCAGACATATCCTTATGTGGTGGGCCGAGGGCATTCAAATCTTCTACCAGCTCCTTCTAGAGGGCATCTACATTGGCTTTGTCACCTTTCACAAAGCCTCGAGCGATATCCCGATGGTTCTCCATGAATTGGAAAAGGATTGTGTCCTGTTGCGCATTCTTATGTTTTCCCCTTAAACATTTAAATTGTTTAAAATTTGTTACTCTAATATTCTTATAAGTTTTAATATTAATGTATGTCAATAATAATTTAAAATTTACTCACATTTTCGTCACGATCACAACCGCTAATCTAAAATTTGTGTGTAGGCATAAAATCCAAAAACTTGAAACGAAGTGAATGAAATCCAAAGCTTTTTTCGCGGATATCAGAACATCCAAATTCACTCGGAATTCATTTTGGAAAAAAATGTGGAAAAGAAACTCGGAAAGTGAAACACAGAACACCAAATGTCGGATTCAAAGTGAATTTGGTTCAAATTCACTCGGAAGTGAATTGCAGAACCTGGCTGAATGTAATATGAAAGCTGAATTAATCCGCTAGATGGCGCAGAGTCGAGATATTTGTAAAACCGACATTTATAGTCTGATGTGGTTCATACTTAGAACGTATATTACTTATATGAAAAGAAATAAATCCACAACAGATTTTGCCGATAGTTGGTGCAGGAGTCGAGATGTTTGGAAATCCGTATTTATGATCAGATTAGATTCACATTTGGAATGTATAATGCTTACATGAAATCTATTGAAACCCCAAATCGTGCCTAGCGACATTAATAAGATAGAAGGCTTACTTAAATAATTGGAAATATTTTAAGGAGCTAAAATAATTCTACGATCAATATTGATGTATCCAAAGAAGTTATAAATGGGGAAATAGGATCCATCGCTGAAATTATCTGGATAAATTCTAGACGAGATCAAATGTATGCAGAAGACATACTATCAATACGTGTAAAATTTGGAAATACAACCAAAGTCAATACAGTTTGCGGCAAAGTTAAGTTACGGAACCGCTGAAAGGAGAATGCTGCCAGTCATACTATCACGGGAATCAACAGTACATAAGATGCAAGGTAGTACTATGGACGACGCTGCTGTATACCTAGTATCAACGGTATTCGTAAATGGTCAAGCATTTGTCGCTCTAAGGGCCGTTTGTTGAGTACCAGCCCATTGGTAGACTTTTCTGGAATCTTGGTCCAAGTACGCCATAAATTATATCGCTACCTAAAGGTGAAAAGGTGCCAAGTCCATTTTTTTCAAAGTTTAGTTTTTGATGCAGAATGACTGGTAGTACGAAACTACATCGATTTTTCGTCTCTCCTAAAAAATTTCAAAAAATGGACTTGGCACCTTTTCACCCTCTGGTGACGATATATGGATGTCCGATTGCATATTGGCAATAATAAGGTATACGTTTGTACTTAGGAATCAGGTATATTTACATGTTTGTGGCCTCCATTATACGAACGCTCCGGTGAAATATTTGTGTAAAAAAGGTTGCTAAAATATTTGGAGATACGTATACGTATTTTTCGCAAATAACTATTACTCATTATTATTACAAACCTACCAAAATCCAATCAAGCCTACCAACCTACCAAATGGAAAAAAACCTACCAGTTTTGGTAGGAAAAGCCCATGTTTGACAACACTGGATAGCGTCGTTCATGGTAAACAAATAAAAATATAAAACACATTTTCAGTTTACCTTAAATTAAGGGAGATATAAACTATTTTTCTTATTTAATTTAAGGCCTCCTTTTGAACAATACTTTAATTTTTTGTACGGTGTAGAAGCATAAATACTATTCGGATATCCCAGACTTTTAATTTAAAATGGAAGGTATGTGAAAATAAATAGCACTCCTTACAGAAACACATCGTCTCCTTTGCCGCATCCAGTAATAATTCTTGCTGCAATTATATTGGCCATCATTTTCTTTACTAAGAATCTTTTTTCATTATTAAGGTTAGGTGGATTAGAGTACCTAAAGAAGAATGAAATGCGCTTGAATTTTTTATTTATATTCTCTGAACGTAGACGGCATGCGTAGTGTGAGGTGCTACGCCTTCTTGCAAACTCTCATTCCTGTTTAGTTTACAACAGGTCATTCCGTTCAGCTGTCTTTTTGTAATGGGTCCTAGGTTATGGTTTTCTGAACGTACTCCATCTATTGGAGGTGCAACGCCCCTGTCAAACGCTCTTTCTGTTTACTATAAACGCCACACCCTCCCCCACTCATTTGTATATTTTACCATAGATCTTCTCCCCAAATTTCAAAGTCATGTGAGTTGGGGGTCCAAAGATGTGAGATTTCACGGCTATGGAATGAGCCGTGGCACCTTGTGCAAACTCACTAATGTTTACAGCGCTATAAGCGCCTACTTTAATTATGTCTACACACTAAATTTTGAAGTCATGTGAATTATCGTTCCTAGGTTATAGCTGATTAAAATTTTACGGCCGTAAAATGTTCCACGCCCCCTTTTACAAACTTATTATATATATGGATACTTAACTTTAAACATCTATCATAGATCTGTCTTCACACCAAATTTAAAAGTCGTGTGACTTACGGTTCCGAAGTTATTGCGCCCCATCCTTTAAATATGAACACAAAGAAGCGCGAAATTTTTAAGGCGCCACAGATGTCCTACACACATCAACGGGCCCCCTTATCAGATCCAATTTTTTTATAACCTAGGTTACGTCCGAGGTCACTCTCTATACACCAGTTAAAACCCCATGATAATCCTTTCAGTAGTTCCGGAGATTAGTGAGTTCAAACAGACAAACAGACAAACAATTTACAGTTTTATTATTTATTTATTTATTTATTTAGTCTATTAAACAATATTTCTTACAGACTAGTAGATAAATGGTTTTGCTAATGCTAGTACAATATTAACATTACAAAGTATTGTGAAGGAGATTTAAAAAAGCTTGTTTTGTCATAGAGAAATCAATTATGATTCTTTTCGATAATATATTAAGTTCTCGCATAGATCTCGCCAAGGGAGCATTACTGGAAAATCTTGTCTTGACTTTTGCCAAGTAAAATGGATAAGAGACTCGAAGATTGCGCCTGGGTACATTGAAGCTTATCCGTTCCAAGAGATAGGGGCAATCGACGACACCTTGAATAACATTAAATGTAAAGGTTAAAGAAAGGATAGATCTCCGGCTTTCTAAAGATTGTAAGTTTATCAGCTTGAGACGCGAAGCGTACGAAGGAACAGGACTTTCAAATTTCAGTGACCGAAGAGCATACTTAAGAAAAACTTTTTGTATACGTTCCAGTCTTTTTATAAAAAGTTGGCTATGTGGTCTCCAAACGAATACGGCATATTCGAGATGAGAACGCACTAAACTTATAAATAATGCTTTGAAAGTATATGGGTCAGAGAAATTAGTGCTATTACGACGTACAAAACCAAGTACTGAGTATGCTTTCGCAATTACATAGTTAACATGGTTGTTAAATGAAAGTTTCGGGTCAAATATAA